>NC_056730.1:459507185-459594685 GCF_019279795.1 Protopterus annectens | reverse complement strand
CTGTTCATTACCTTCTTAACTGTTTCCAGTGGGCAAAGCATCCCACACCAAATCTCAAAATTTGGTAAGCTCTATTTTAAACTTATGGACATAACTTTTGATTGCTGCATGTACTTCCATTTCCTGTCCAATTTAGCTTTGTCAACTTTCCCCAAGCTTTACATGTTCTCTGTTATTCGGTGAACTGGGCCAACCATATGTAAGTTGTAGACATTCAGTTCACTTCTGTCTCTCAGGGTCTATATCATATGAGCGAATCACACAAATTGCTAACACTCATAATATCGAACGTACCGGACCTCGAAGTGCTTTTTCTGAGATTGCAGTACAATGAAGAATGGAATAGTTGCCCTTTCCTCACTGTAGTGCGATCTTGGAGTTGGAATATATGTTTACCGGGTGGTGTGGGGGGCACAGCCCCCCACAATAGGAAGTTTGAGGTCCGGTACATTCAATATTATGAGCGTTCGCAGTTTGTGCGATTCGCTTATATGATATAGACCCGTCTCTCATTCCATGTAGGCATATTTCTTTGTGAAATACAAATTGTACTGATCTTTGCATGTCACACACTTCCTAGACAGAAACAACAAGGTGCATAGGAAACAAATGACAAAAGAAAACCTCATATGTCACCAGTATAAAGCATGAGCAGCAGTATGTGAAATGGGAGGAAACAAAAGAATGAGCAGGACACAATCATAATGGTGATGCTGTCATTAAAAAACATTTTGCTGCTCACACATTAAAGGCACAGGCAGTAACAATTAAAACAAAGTTAGAAATTGGTAGCCATTTGCAAGGAGCCAGGTCAGGGCTGATAGACAGAGAGCAGAGATCAGAGTGTGAAAAAAAAAAAACTTCAGAATGTACCTTCTTCTAGTACATACAATACCTCTGACCAGTTGAAAGTGTTGCTGTAGCTTCTCCTGTGGGAATCGCACACACACACACACACACACACACACACACACACACACACACACAGCTCAAAAACAGTTCATAGGGCAGCAGACAGTACAAAACATTGCTGCATACCTCTGTCTTTCTGGTACACCAGTGTGAGAATGACTGCGGTAGAGTAAACAGCTGAAACTGTGTGTATTTTGGGTAGTCATGTAAGCACTAGCATGTCCAGGCTGTACATTTTTCCTTTTAGCACCTTTATTAAATTTACTTAAGCCATATGCAAACATACATCAATGTTAAAGAAAATAAACCATAGTAACATGTTTTTAGTTACATACATTATACATCACATATGTCCTTTTTTGTAACTGTCATCAGTACAACTTGCTCAATTCCTGCCTTTCATTAAGCCTCGCTCCTCCACCAGAACACTATTCTGTGTGTATTGCTCCCACAGTTTCCATTTATTTATATGTAACTTTTTCCTTCCCTTTTCTAAAGATTCTATTTCCAGTTATTTTATCTCTGTCACAGTATTCAGTTGCAGTTGTTTAGAATTTGATTTCCATTTTCTAGTAATTACTTTTTTGGCATCCGCCAGAATTAAATTTAACAAGGTATTACTGTGTCTAGCAATTCAGATCCTGTGTCCCAGCCAAAAATCCTTTCCTTAGTTACACCCATTTGCTCACCCAATATTTTTGACAGAGTACCTTGTAGGGAGGTTTTAAAACCTGCCAACTCATTACACCCCCAAAACATATGTTCCCAGTTACCTCTTTCTTCCCCATCACATCTCCAACATTTGCCATCTAGCTAAGGAAAATGTCTTTGGAGTCTGCTTGGGCTATAACAATACTTATGCAAATGCTTCCAAGCAAAAAATCTTTAATCATCTAGACTTTGTTGCATACTTGGGATTCATGCACATGTCCTCCATTTGTTCCCTGGTAAATTGCTTATTTACCGTGCAATACATTTGTATGCCCTTCTGATTATCCTTTTTTCTAACAGCAGCTTCTGTTCTGGATTCAGCTTCAAACTCTTCCAGAGCAGGTGTTTCACTTAGGATTCCCCTATCCCTTTCTCTTTGCCTGTATTACAATATCAATCCCTGATAGAGAAGGCAGTCTCTAACCTGTAGTCCAAATGTCTTCTCGGCCTCTTTCCATTCTGTTACATTTCCCTTTTACTTGCTCCCAGTACCTTGGTTTCTTTACCAGTTTTCACCAGTGAATTCCAGCCTCCTTTTGACTATTTTTGTACCCCCCCTTCTTGCAATCATCCCTATCGGCAAAATCTCCTTTCTCCATTCTTGTGTTGGCTTAGTTGTTTGAAAGCTTTCTGTTATTTTATGAATGTAATGTTTTCTCTTTTTTTATTTTCTCTCAGTCTTTTGGGTTGCTAATACCATGATGGGAAAGGACCCCCATTCCTAAGTCAAAGTATGATTAAAGTTCATGAAATTAGTATTATTTCAATCTCTGATGTCAGACAGAAGTGATGTTTTCAGCATCCCCAATGTGCCCAGTAATGACTCTGTCTGCAATTTGTATGGAGTTGCATGTATTAGTAACATATCTAAATACAATTGTAGATTCTTTTTTTATAAGGCCCATTGCTCCTGCTACTCTTAGGGCTGTCTGGGTATCATTCTTCCACATTGCTCTTATTTCTGCGTGCAGGTTTTGATGTTTTATGACTTTGTGTCTCTCTCTATGCAAAAGACTGTAGTCACTGGGTGTAGTGATTTCAATGATCAGTGCTACTTTTGTTCATAGGTTCATAGGTTTGTAGGTGGGTACTAGGCTATTGGCCCTAGAGCCTATACAAGCCTAGCCAAAAAGGTACCCTGGCTTTTGCCACCCAAGAAAATTAGTTACCTGTGCCCCTGTCGAACAGATCAAACAAAAACAAAAAGAGCCAGCATACAGTGACCTGAAACAATTTTATTGGTTGAAAACCATAAAAAACAAAAAAAGACTCAGACCGGTTTCGGCCAGATTAAATCATAGCCTTCATCAGTGTAAAGAAAAAACATCAATTTTTGAACCTTAAGTATACCCATCTGTAATCTCATTGGTTGTGTCTAAAAGTATTCATTCAGACCAGGTGGAAATAATCCACCCAGTTTCACAATCCATTTTTTCTCTTTGGTGTTTAAGATAGAATGCCATCCCGTCTTATTCGATCTATTACCTTGTATAATGTCAATAATCATTAAAGAAAACTTAGCAGATTTATGAACCAAGTGATGTTTATAAAGTGCATTGTTAGCCTTCTTATTTTTGATGTTACTAATGTGCACAGAAATTCTGATTCTAAATGATCTAGAAGTTTGGCCAACATAAAATGAGCCACACTGACATGTGGCCAAATACACCACCCAGTCACTACTACAGTTGGCAAAGAAATTAAGGTCATAAACCGTTGAACAATTTCTGCTTGAAAACTGCTTGGACTTGTTTACCTTGTCACAGTTGGTGCAATGGCCACATGGAAAACAACCTGTAAGTGGATCACCTGTCACTGTGGTCTGCAGAAATTGTGGGTGTCGATCCATAGTACCATGTTTGTAATGGTTAAAACAAGAGCCAAGGTTTCTCCCTTTACGGAAAGAGAATAAACATCTCTCAGGTAACATATTTGCTACTTCATAATCACATTGCAAAATGTTCCAATGCCTGTGTACACTTTGTATTAACTGGTCAGTATTCCTGGCATATGTAGTGGTAAACCTAAGGGGTACAGAATTTGTACTAGTATGGTCCCTATAATTCAATAGATTTTGCCTATCTAAGGAATTGACCAAATTGCTAGCTCTTAAAACATGACCCATGCAATAGCCCCTAGATCTAAACATGTTGATAAGATCCTTCCGCTGTAGTTGAAACAAAGAATAATTGGAACAGATACGCTTTATCCAAATGAATTGTGATTTGGGGATATTGCGTGCAACATGAGGCGGGTGGAAACTCGAAGCATGAAGGATGGTGTTGTACTCGGGATGCTTCCTGAATACTTCTGTACCTAATGTATGATCGGGTAATCTAGTAATTAAAACATCTAGAAAAGTGATAGTGTTCCTATCATAGTGAACAGTAAACTGTAGGCCCCAAATATTGTTATTTAAATAAGATATGAAATCATGTAAGCCTTGTATATCACCTTTCCACACCATCTCCATATATCAATGTGTTCCAAGAAAGAGTTGTTATGGCAATCGTAAATAATATGGTTTTCAACATAAGCCATAAATAAATCCGTGTAAATAGGAGCAAACGAAGCTCCCATAGTGGTACCCTTCTTTTGCCAATAACAGTTATTCTGGTAAAAGAAGACGTTACTGGTGAGGGCAAATTTGGCTAGTTCAACCAAAAAAGAATTAAAATTCGGTTGATATAAATTAGCCTTGTCCAACCAATAGGACAGAGATTCCAAACCCGCCTCATGTGGAATGTTAGTATATAAAGAACTAACATCAAGAGTACACAACAACCAATCTGGCTCCAACTGGCTATCTGAAATAATTTGCAAAAAATTGGTAGTATCATGTAAACGTGATTATTGACATTATACAAGGTAATAGATCGAATAAGACGGGATGGCATTCTATCTTAAACACCAAAGAGAAAAAAATGGATTGTGAAACTGGGTGGATTATTTCCACCTGGTCTGAATGAATATTTTTAGACACAACCAATGAGATTACAGATGGGTATACTTAAGGTTCAACAATTGATGTTTTTTCTTTACACTGATGAAGGCTATGATTTAATCTGGCCGAAACCGGTCTGAGTCTTTTGTTGTTTTTTATGGTTTTCAACCAATAAAATTGTTTCAGGTCACTGTATGCTGGCTCTTTTTGTTTTTGTTTGATCAAGTTTCTGTTTTGAGCTGTGCATTTGCTCACCGTGCAGGAGTTTATTTGTTGATGTTATGCTTCCTGTCGAACAGAGCGACAGAGGAGATCCCCGGGGTGAGTTTCCTATTTCCCATCCAATCATAAAGATTTTTCTTGAAGAGAGCTAAAGAGGAGCTTTGCCTGACATAGATAGTCTATTCCAGAGTATGGGAAGTCTCTGGGACAGGAATCTATCCCTCCAGCATGTCCTGTTTATTGTAGTGAGAAGGTTTAGGTCACTAGAGCATGTAACTCAGAGGGATTGGGATTTCTTTAGGTGGAGCAGGTCTAACAGCTCAGGGTTTGACATAGCTTTGTATGTTAGGCAGAGATCGCCTCTGAGTAGGCGATATGCTATGAAGTAAAGCTGGAGTTTTTTGTGACAGTCTGCATAGGGCATTTGTTTGAGGCCAGTAATCCTCTTTGTGAGGTATTTCTGTGGCCTTTCCAGTTGTTGTAGATGTCTTGTGAGGTACATACCAAAAGGGCCGTTGTACTCTATAATGGGTCTGATGAGTGACGAGTAGAGGGGGAACAATGACCTCTTTTTTCCTGGATGAGAAGCCTTTTGTGATGATGTGTGCCACATAAAAGGATTTTCTGACTGCTATGGCAAAGTGTTTATCAAAGGAGAGGCTACTGTCCACCTGTGTCCCAAGGTCTCTTATCACACTTTTGGTGTTAAGTAGACTACCACCTATGTGGTAGCTCATGGGTACAGAGTTTTTACCAAAGGGGATGACAGTGCACTTTTTGGCATTGAGCTTGAGGCCATGGTGCTGACACCAGGCATCTGTCTCTGTGAGGCCCTTCTGTAGGACGTCCACATCATTTGGGGACTCGACTGTGGCTCCCAGTTTGCAGTCATTTGCGAACTTCATTAGCCAAAGGCCATCTGTGCTAGCCTGTACTTCAGAAAAGTAGATGCCAAACAGTAGAGGACCCAGTACTGAACCCTGAGGTACTCCACTTGTCACTGGTTTGAAGTCGGATTTGTAGTCTGCTTTCACAGTGTGGGTTCTGTCAGTGAGCCAGTTGGCAACCCATCTTGTGACATAGGGATTTATACCTAGTTTTGTGAGTTTATTTATAATTCCAGAGTGGGGGATGGTATCACAAGCCTTGGCGAGATCTAGATAGGCTGTGTGAACCACCTTACCCTCATCTACAGCTTTGGTGACTGCTTCAAAGAAGTCAATCAGGTGTAGGAGACATGATCTGCCTTGTACAAACCCTAACTGGGTAGGGTCCAGAGTTTGGAGGTTACCAATGTCTTTGTTTACAAGTTCCATGATGATACATTCCATGGCCTTGCAGACTAGGCTCGTTAGGCTAATGGGGCGGTAGTTCCCAGGGTCCGTGGTGGCTCCCTCTTTGTGGAGTGGGATAACAGTCGCCGTATGCCATTCAGTGGGCACAAAGCCTGAGGTGAGCTGTGACTGAACATGGTGCTTAGGTAGGGTGCCAGTTCGTTCTGAAGTTCATGTAGAACGCAGCCTGGGATGTTGTCAGGTCCCATGGATGCTGTGTTCTTGGCTTTGGAGAGTGAGGTTTTTACCTGTGCAACCGTGGTTACAAGAACTTTGCATTCTTCCGGTATAGAGATGGGCCCTTTAGGGGGTGAGAGGGGGGTAAAGTTAACACTGAACCTATCTGCCAGGATGTTGGCAATATCAGTTGGTTCTGTATATTTAGTGCCATTGTGCTGTAACTCAGAGCAGATCTGAATGTTGCCATTGAGATTCTTGACATAGCTATAGAATGCTTTGTGGTTGTCTTTAGAATCAGTGGTGATTTTGTTTTCATAACTAGCTGTGGAGGTTTTTATGAGGGATTTCAGCTTCTTACTGAGGCTGACCAGGGTGTTCTTCCAGTCATGGGATCTTACTCTTTTTTGCAACAGTTTCTTTCTTCTGTTGTAGAGTTTGTTTATGGCAGGGGGCCATCAGATTTGCTTCCTTTTTTTGGAGGATAGCATCTTGGTTCTGTTAGGGATAGCATGATCCATGCACTCATGTAGGTGCTTATAAAGTGCCTTTGCGTAGGATTCAGCAGTCATACCTCTATTGTCCAGCTGCATGGGTGTCATGAAGTTTCCACTTCTGTCTTAAGAAGTGTGAAGTTAGCTTTGGAGAAATCTTTTATTGTGGTTTCCCTAATGGGGGTGGGGGCGGGATGTGGATGTCTAGGCTGATTAGCTTTTGGCCTGATCTGACCAATGAGGAGATGACCTCTGGTCTGGTACACCGATCACCCATGTTGGTAATGACCAGGTCCAGGATATTGCTTCTCCTAGTGGGGGTGTGGATAAGTTGATCCAAGGCATTTGAATTTATGAATTCCAAAAACGTTGAGCAAAAGAGTTAGTGCATGAGTAGCTTTCCCAGTTGATGGTGGGGTAGTTGAAATCTCCCAGTATTAGGGTGTTGGGTTGTACCGTAATATTTCCCAGTGTTTCAAGAAATGTGGAGTGGGACTCCTGGGGCATGGTGGGGGATCTGTAGCAAGTTACAATTTGGATTGTGGTCTTGCCCAGAGTTAGTTGCACTTGGATAATCTCGGATGCATTATGCTGAGCAACTAGCCTGGAGGTGTGAGTATCTTTGATGAATATGGACACACCTCCACCTTTAGTGTTTCAGTCTAGGTTAAGTGGCCGAAAGGTGTGGTATGGATTATAGCCCGGTAATGCAGGGGTGCTCTCTAGAGCCTTGAACCAGGTCTCAGTCACTGCACAGATGTCGATGTTCTCCATTTTTAGAAGTGCCTCGAGTGAGTGCATTTTGAGGTTTAGACTTCTAGCATTGAGTAGCATTACCTTCAGATTTTGCTTGCATGTACCTGTTATGGTGGTGGATTTGTCTTTTGAACCTTGCCTAAAAAAAGGCACTATAGGGGTGGCAAGAGCCTTTGCCAGTATCCGGAATCCCAAGGGTGACAGGTGCAGGCCATCTCTGGCAAAGCATCATGGTCTGTCGATCATGTCATCTCAGGCAGACAGATATTGGATCCCCTTAGAATGACACCAGAAGCTTAGCCAATTGTTGAAGTCAATCATTTTGTCCTTGTACTGTGGTATCATTCTGGGTGATGGCAGGATGCTACTCAGGGCTAGGGTCATACCTGCCTGGGCTACAAGATCGGAGAGCTCCTCCATGTCTTTTTTCATGTAGTCCAGGGAGGTATGTCTCAGGTCTTCACACCAACATGGACAATGACAGAGTCATATTTGCACTTCCTGTGGAATGACTTGAGTGCATGCGTTATGTGGTGGATCCGGGCACCCGACAGGCAGCTGACTGTAACTTTCTCCTTGTTCAGCCTGGTAAGTGGGACATTGGTGTGCCTGACTATAGAGTCTCCGATGACTAAAGTGTTTGGTACGTTGTTTTGCCTTAGGGCCTGTTTTTGGGTGGCACACTGGTGTTAGCTATGTGTCGATTTGGTGGTAATTGGTGTTTGTTTTTGTATCAGATTCAAGGTCCTCGTTTCTTGGGTAGGTTAATGTTAAGGGACCCCGCATATGTGGGTTTCGTGTTACTATGTGTGGGTGTTGATAGTGTGGGTTCTGTAGGGCTGTGTGTTGCTTGAGGTGTAGTGCAGATGTTTACCTTCTCCTCTTGACTGTCTAGCACAGTCTTGGCTCGTGAGAGCTTTGCTTCCAGTTTAGCTATGTAATTGCATCTCTCGCAAGTTGTAGTATTTGGTGGTAGGAGGAGAGGGTTGTCTGTGTACATGAGGCAATTGCTACATTGCCCCAGTATGCCCAGATTCACTAGGTGGATAGGACAAATCACTGGAAGCTAACCTTTGGACATGCCTGATTGGTGCTTTTTTAGTACAGGAGCTGTTTTTTTCCTTACTTTGGCAAGGCATTTGCAGGTTAGATTCTTTAGTGCTTACGATTTAATTTTAGTCCTCCTACCACAAAACATTAACATATGCGAGAGATGTAATTATATAGCTAATTGGAGGCTAAGCTCTCTCCACCCAAGACTGGAACAGGCAGTCATGAGGAGAAGGTTAACACTTGCACCACACCTCCAGCGTCACATAGACATACTAAACCAGCACTGGCAAAAAATACACATAAATACACAAAATCATACTCGGAGGCTCTAAATAAAAACCTGCAAAAGCATCACAGACCTGCAAAGCAGACACCCAAAAAACCTGCACCTCCCATCACAAACCAGACAACACATAAAACACAAAATCAGTGTAAACGCACAATCACAGTCCTTAAGGCAAAATAACATACCTAACACACTAGTAATAGGCGACTCTATAGTCAGGCACACTGACGTCCCACTCACTAGGCTGGACAAGGAGAAGATTGCTATTAGCTGCCTGTCAGGAGCAAGAATCCGCCACATAACACAAGCACTCAGGTCACTCCAGAACAAGTACAAATATGACTCTGTCATTGTTCGTGTTGGTGTGAATGATCTGAGACGTACCTCCCTGGACTACATGGAAAGAGACATGGAAGAGCTCTCTGATCATGTAGCCCAGGCGGGTATGACCCTGACCTTGAGTAGCATCCTGCCCTCACCAAGAATGATACCACCGTATAAAGAAAAAATGATCAGTTTCAACAATTGGCTAAGCTTCTGGTGTCATTCAAAGGGGATCCAGTGTCTGTCAGCCTGGGCCGACATGCTCGACAGGCCTCGTTGCTTCACAAGAGATGACTTGCACCTGTCACCCCTAGGCTTTCGAATACTGGCCAAGGCTCTTGCTGCCCCCATAGTGCCTTTTTTAGGCAAGGCTCAAAAGTCAATCCCACCTCTGTAAACAGCACAAATAAAAAAATGAGGGTTATGCTACTCAATGCCGGGAGTTTTAATCTCAGAATGCATGCGCTCGAAACACTCCTCAGTATGGAGAACATCAACATCTGTGCAGTAACTGAAACCTGGTTCAAGGCTCCACAAAGCACCCTAGCACTACCAGACTACAACTCATACCACACATTTCAGCCACAGGACATTGACCGAAACACAAAAGGAGGGGGTGTATCCATATTCATCAAGGATACCTACACCTCCAGGTTAGTGGCACAGGATGATACCTCCGAGATCATCCATGTGCAGCTAATATCAGGCAGATCTGCAATGCAAATTGTGGCCTGCTACAGATCACCCTCCATGACCCAGGACCACCACTCTGCCTTTCTGGAGACACTGGAAAATATGAAGGGCCTACCAAACACCCTGATATTGAGCGACTTCAATTACCCTACCGTTAACTGGGAAAACTACTAAAGTACAAACTCCCAGGTCCAGCGCTTCCTGGAATGTATCAACTCAAATGCCCTGGATCAGCTGGTAAACTCCCCTACCAGAGGTGAAAACATATTGGGCCTGGTCATCACCAACATGGGCTACAGGTGCTCCACACCATAGGTCAACCCGTCACTGGTTAGATCAGACCATAAACTAATCACTCTGGATGTCCACACCACACCACCACCTCCGACCAAGGAAACCACAGTGAAAAACCTTTCTATAGCAAACTTCACCTTACTTAAGACAGAGGTGGTAAGTTTCACAGCCCCCACGCTAAAGGATAACAGTGTCCAAGATGCAGGAACCTTTACAAATGCACTCTATGAGCACCTACAAGGATGCATGGATCGTGCCATCCCTAGCAAAACCAAGACTCACTCCCCTAAGAGAAGGAAACCAGTCTGGTGGACCCCTGCCATAAACAGGCTATACAATAAAATGAGGAAACTAGTTCAGAAAAAAAGCAAATCCCAAGAAGGAAAGACATCCCTGATCAGTATCAGTAAGAAACTAAGGTCCCTCATAAAATCCTCCAAGGCTAACTTTGAAAGAAAAATAGCCAAGGATTTGAAAGATAACCACAAAGCCTTCTTTAGCTATGTCAAGTATCTAAGTGGCAACTCGCAGATATGCTCTGAGCTAGTGCAAAATAGCACAAAATATACTGAACCCACTGATATTGTCAACATCCTGGCAGATAGATTCAGTGCAAACTTCACCCCCCCCCTCACCTCCAAAAGGGCCCACAACAATACCGGAAAGTGTAGTGTCCCAGAAATCACAGACGCACAGGTGAAAACAGCCCTTTCAAAAGCCAAAAGCACAGCGTCAGTGGGTCCAGATGGTGTCCCAGGCTGCGTCTTGCACGAACTACAGAACGAACTAACCCCCACCTAAACACACTGTTCAACCTCAGCCTCTCCACAGGCTACATGCCCATAGAATGGTGCACAGCAACGATTATTCCGCTCCACAAAGAAGGGGCCACAACTGACCCTGGTAACTATCACCCCATAAGCCTGACTAGCCTGGTCTGCAAGGCTATGGAGCGCATCATCGTGGAACTCATTAACAAAGACGTTGGGAACCTCCAAACACTTGACCCAACCCAGTTCGGCTTTGTTAAGGGCAGATCATGCCTACTAAACCTGGCTGACTACTTTGAGACAGTCACCAAGGCCATAGATGAGGGGAAGGTAGTTCACACAGCCTACCTTGATTTCGCCAAGGCTTTTGACACCATTCCCCACTCGGGAATTATAGAAAAACTCACCAGCCTAAACATAAACCCCTACGTCACGAGATGGGTTGCCAACTGGCTTACAGACAGAACTCACACGGTAAGAATAGTGGGCTCCAGGTCCGACTCTAAACTAGTCACAAGTGGTGTCCCACAAGGCTCGGTCCTGGGACCTCTACTGTTCAGAATATACTTCTCAGAAGTACAGGCAAACACAGGAGGACAATGGCTAACCAAGTTCACCGATGACTGCAAACTGGGAGCCATAATTGACTCTCTGGCTGACACGGACATTCTCCAAAAGGGCCTTACTGAGACGGACACCTGGTGTCAAAGTCATGGTCTCAAGCTAAATGCCAAAAAATGGATAGTCATCCCATTTGGGAAAAACAAAACACCCATGAATTACCACATAGGTGGCAGCCCCCTTAATACAGAAGAGGTAATAAGAGATCTGGGGGCCCAGGTAGATAGTAATCTCTCCTTTGACAGTCATATTGCCAAAGTAGTTAGGAAATCCTTCTATGTAGCCCATCTAATTACTAAAGGGTTCGTATCTAGAAATAAAGAGGTTAGACTGCCCCTCTACTCGTCACTCATTAGACCCATTATAGAGTACAATGCCCTGTTTGGAATGTACCTCACAAGACACTTCCAACAGCTGGAAAGACCACAAAAGTACCTCACCAAGAGGATTACTGGTCTCAAACATATGTCCTATGCAGCCCGACTGGAAAAACTCCAGCTGTACTCAGTGGCATATCGCTTACTCAGAGGTGATCTCTGCCTGACTTACAAAGCCATGTCCAACTCAGAATTGATGGGCATGCTCCACCTAAAGAAATCCAAGTCATTGCGAGCCACTCGCTCTAGTGAGCTAAACCTCACCACAACAATAAATAGAACATGCTGGAGGGATTGATTCCTGTCACAGAGACTCCCCATGCTTTGGAACGAAATTCCTAACTACATTAGGTAGAGTCCCTCACTAACACTCTTCAAGAGAAACCTTGACGAGTGGATAGGTAACAGAAAATACACCCCTGGGATCACTTCATTGGCTCTTCTTGACAGAGGCTCAGTTAATTAATCAATGGGGCGGAGAAAGCTGGCACACTCTGGCTAGGCTTATAAATGCCCTCGGGCAAATAGCCTAGTACCTACGTATGAACCTATGAACCTATTAGTTTATGGCTTCTTTAGTGCTTTCTAGCTGTACTAGAGCAAGTGCTAGTCACAAGGGTTCAGATTTTAGTGCTACTGCTGAAAAAACAGCAAGTTCTAAGGGAAAATTTGAAGAGCAGGCTTTCTGGCACCGGGAATAGATTAACCCAAGCTGAGCAGCGCTACAGGTTTTAAAGCAGGAAGTTGAAAGGGATAGAAGCAGCCCAAAACGGCCAATAGTACAACAAACTAGAGCTGAACACCAATCCCCTAGCGATAGATAGGCTGTTCAGAGCTTACCACTGCCACTGATAGGCTGCAGTACTTCCTTCTATCTCTGGAAGGTCTGTTCCACTCACAACACAATACACAGTCCTGAAATCAGCAAATCTTATATCTGGACTATACTGGTTTAAGGAAAGGCAGGAGACAAGGAGGCAGATAGGATTTTGTAGTAGTTTTTTTTTTGTTTTTTTCAGAAGTAGGGAGGCAGCAGATGCAGGATTTAAACACACTTATAAGGCTCTAAACGGCCAGCGTGTAGCCTGTAACAGTTAAATACAATTTAAAACCTTCAATCTGGTAAAATGCAATGTAAAAACCGGCAGAGATGCAGTAAAGTAACTTAACGCAGTCACAAAACACTTACGATAAGGTGCGGCAAGTAAAAATAAGCAGAAACTGATCTTTTGATTCAATTAAAGTCTTGCTCTCTCCTTTCTGCTGTTGTAATTCTCTGCTGGATGCCCCAAGAGGATCCACCAAGGTAAATACAAGCGCAAACACAGGTTTTAAAGCAGAAAGTTGAAAGGGATAGAAGCAGCCCAAAACGGCCAATAGTACAACAGACTAGAGCTGAAAACCACTCCCCTAGCGATAGATAGGCTGCAAGACTTCCTTCTATCTCTGGAAGGTCTGGTCCACTCACAACACAATACACAGTCTTAAAATCAGCAAATCTGATATCTGGACTATACTGGTATAAGGAAAGGCAGGAAACAAGGAAGCAGATAGGAATTTGTAGTAGTTTTTTTTTTTTTTTTTTAAGAAGTAGGGAGGCAGAAATAGCCTGTAACAGTTAAATACAATTTAAAATAGTCAATCTGGTAAAGTGCAGTGTAAAAACCGGCATAAATGCAGTAAAGTAACTTAACACAGTCACAAAACACGATAAGGTACGGCAGGTAAAAATAAGCAGAAACAGATCTTTTGATTCAATTAAAGTCTTTCTCTCTCCTTTCTGCTGCTGTAATTCTCTGCTGGATGCCCTAAGAGGATCCGCCAAGTCTTCTTTTCATGGACTAATATATCTGGTTTTCTCGCATCTGTCTTTTAAACTGTTTGTAATGGGTGATCCCATGTGATGTAGACTTCATCATTTATGCTTTGTGGCTCATGTTTCCAATGTTTTTCAGCTACTTCAGTATTATAATGTTTGCACAGTCCCCAGTGCAATAGTCTTGCCACATTATTATCCTTTCAGTATATACTCCCTCTGCCATTAGTATATCACAACCAGCAACAAGGTGTGCGAATGTTTCCAATTCTGTTTACAAAACCTAAAAATTTTCTCTTTCTCACAAATGTTCAATGGACTTTGTAAACCAACGTGTACATAGCCCACTATCTTGGGCCGCCAATATTAACCTTTCATCTTTTGGCTTGACTTCACCTCTCCTTAACCATTCCTGAGTTTGATCCTGATCAACATGAGGTTCTTCCAGGAGTTTTCTATACTTGCAACTTTATTTATGCATTTTCCACATTTCTTGTCTTCTCATCTGATCCTTCACCTTATATTCTTTCTTATGTTTTCTGGCACATTCAGTTGCTGCCTGATTTTTATCTATCGCTGGCTTAATTTCCATTCTTGCTTGATGCCGATATACTTCTCCTAGACTGAGTAAGGAAGTCATCTTAGATTTATTCTCCTCATGTTTCAAAACTTTCATTACATTTGGGTCTTGTGAGGTTAGCAGATGTGTATGGAGTTCCACGATTGCAGATCTATACATGTAATCAATTTCAAGGAGGCCCATACCTCCTTTTGTACGGGGAATATATAATCTTGATATGCACTGATTTTTATAAATCATTTAATGAGCATGAAGCGTCCTTCTCGTTTTCCTGTCTAATCTGTCCAACACCTTTTGGAGCCAGTCAGTCACTCCAAAACTGTAAGTTAGGACAGGACGAACAAATTGGTTTATTGCTTGAATTTTGTTCCTAGATGTCAATGCTGTTTTCAGGATTAATTTAAGTCATTTAAAAATATTCCTTATTAAGTTTTATTCACATTTGTTCATGTTTTATTGTTGATACTTCATCAATTCTCAAATATTTATACACTCCCTCTTTCTTTTATATCACATTCTTGTCCAAAACTGATGTTTTCTTGGTGCTGCAGCTTTCCTGCTTTAAAGGTTGTTTTTTCACATTTATCAAGACCAAATGACATTCTTATGTCATCTGAAAAAGTTTTGACTACTTATAGTTGTGCTTTCAGTTCCTCATCTGATGAGCTGCACAGTTTTAAATCATTGACAAAGAGAAGTTGAGACATCTTTACAATTTTTTGCTTTCTGGGGCCCAAATTATAGCCATGACCTAATCTGTTAAGTAGACACCTTAATGGGTTAAGGGCAAGACAGAGTAGCAGCGGTGACAGGGAGTCACCCTGGAATATTCCCCTTTGAATTTTTATCCCTGCAATAATAATTTGTCCTTTGTCAACGCTTAATTGCAAAGTGGCCTGCCACTATTTCATGGTCACTGTAATGTAATTGATCAGAGTATGGTGTATCTTATACATTTTAAGCACTCTTTTATCCATGAATGTGGGATACTGTCAAATGCTTTTTTTTAGTCAATCCCCATTTTACAGTTCTCCATTATGACTTTATTTAGCAAAAGTGATATTTTGTTACATATGACTTTCTTTTATTATCCTTTTGTTCTATTGCCCTGATTTAATTTTCTTCTAAACGACTATAAACTCTGTTGGCATCAATTCCAGTGCATACTTTATAGGTCATAGGCAGGCAAGGTATTGTTGTTGGTCTATAATTTTTAGGGTAGCTTGCAGGTTCACTCTTAAGTAAGAGCATTATTTTTCCAGGTTGCCAGGTTGTTAGTCAGGTTGGTGTTGGTTCTGGGTGTGGATATAAATAATTCTTACTCATGACTAAGTCATCATGCAGAGATGTTAATACCATTAACCAGAAGTTAGGTACTGCATCTGGGCCTTGGATTTTCCAATTAGAGACTTTTCTTAACTTTGTTTCACTCTCTCTGGCTGTTACTTCATCCTATTTCATATCATGTACCTTTGCACTCCTTATAATTTATTTTACTTCTTCTGTCCATTTAGCATCGTTGTTATGTTCCACAGGATCTTCATAAATACTTCTCCAAAACGTATCTATTTCTTCTTTTTTGGGTAGTCTTTCAATTCCTTTTAGCTTTGTTTCCCAATTCTCTATAGAACTTTTTTGGGTTATCAATAAATTGCTTATTTTGTACTTTTCCTTTGTATTTATCAGTGTATCTTCTAAGTTTTTATGCCTGTGCTGATATTTTTAGTTTATTATTTGCAATAGTACACAATAAATTCTGATGTTATAATACTGTGCATTGCTTTTATCATGTCTATCTTTATGAGAATTTTTGTTGATCTGTTCCTTTTTCTATACTCTTCTAACAGTGATACTTCTTGTCTTAATTGCTTTATAGTTTTCTGTATTCAATACTTCCATGATGGTATCCCATTTCTCCCCTACTTTCCATTACTACCCAGTGTTCTTGTGGCAGAATTGTATCTGTTATTAATTTAGCTGCACAGTAATATATCCTGTTTACTTCTGTTACATTGCATTGATCTCTATGGACATTCCTAATTATTGTGTTCATTTGTTTTATCAAACTTCTAACTTTTTGAGTTTTGTTGACATTCTGCAGTCTATTTCTTTCATTAATCTTAACATAGTCTATCTATGTTTGTCAAATCAAGCAACTCCTGTTTTGGCTCATTTTCTTCTAAACTAAGGGCACATTTTTTGTTCTCCATTTTCTGCGGGCATTCTATGAAAATTTCTATAGCATTTTCCTGTAGCACATTCTCTTCAATTTCATCCTGTGTCATTCGTTGCTGTGTCATATGGAAACTCACTGGCCTATCACTCCTCAACATTAGCTGCGTCAGAGTTGCCACAATTTCCTGTTCCTTCCCTTGTTGTCCAACATCAAGTGAATGTTTATACTGGTTTCCTGTGAAAGGCTCCAAAATATCTTCATATGGCAACTGACCTGTTGCTTTCTATGCCACTGGTTTCTCCTTAATTTGGGTGTCCATTGCTGTATCCTGCTGTGGTGTTTTCTGAGTTAGATGTTCTATACTGAATTGATACTACATAACCTCAGTTTCTATTTCTTTAACTTCTCCATTACTAATCTTCTTGTCTACTTCTCCTCTTTAGCTTCTTATTTTTTTGTATTGTCAAGTTTTCCATGTCTAGATTCCTTTGCCTGTATTTCTCTTCTAGTATCTTTGGTGCTGATTTTTGTATTGATTAGTTTTGCTTTCTTTTTGCTTAAATATTACACCCTATTAAATCTCTTTTTTCTTTCCCATGTCCATATTTCTTCTTCAGATGTCTCCTGATCTTTCCCATTCTCCTTACTTTGGGGACTTGTTCCATCATGCTGTGATGTAACCTGTGTTAGACCTTCTACACCCAATCCTTCACTTCGCAGACATTACATAACTTCAACTTCTATTTTTTTAACTTCTACTTTACTAATCATCTTCTCTTTATTCCCTCTTTGTAATATTTTTTTTTGTGAAAATTTTCCATATCTGCATGCCTTTGCCTGCATTTCTCTTTGAATATCTTTGGGACTGCCTTTTTTGAATTAATTAATTTGGCTTTCAGCTTTGCATAAATATTGCACAATATCAAATCTCTCTTTCTTTCCCATGTCCATATTTCTTTTTTATACTTTTCAAAAAATCTCTAGGTTTTGTTGTTTATATTTTCGCACTGCTTCAGATGCTACTTTTTCCAAACAGATTCTTTTTCCAAACAGGTTTCAATCTTCTTTAATTTCTCCAAATCTTTTGGGTTTCTAATACCATGATGGGAATGGATCCCATTCCTAAGTCGAAGTATGATTAAAGTCCAAGAAATTAGTATTTTTTCAATCTTTGATGTCAGCCAGAAGTGCTCTTTCACAGCACCCACGTGTCCAGTAATGACTCATTCTGTAATTTGTATGGAGTTACATGTATTGGTAACACATCTAAATACGACTGTAGATTCTTTTTTATAAGACCCGTTGCTTCTTCTACTAATGGTGGTGTCTGGGTATCTTTCTTCCACATTGCTCTCATTTCTGCCTGCAGATTCTGATATTTTATGACTTTGTGTCTCTCTGTATGAAATACACTGTAGTTACTGGGTGTAGCGATTTCAATGATCAATGCTACTTTTGTCTTCTTTTTATGGACCACTATAACCATTTTTCTAGCCTCTATCTTTTGAACTGTTGGTAACGGATGATCCCATGTGGTGTAAACTTCATAATTTTCTGTGATGCTTTGTAGCTTATGTTTCCAGTGTTTTCAGCCACTTCAATTCCATAATGTTTGCACAATCCCCAGTACAGTGATCTTGCTACATTATTATGCCTTTCATTATACAGTCCTTCTGCTGTTAGTATGGCCACAACCAGCAACGAGGTGTGTGACTTTTTCCAATTCGGTTTTACAAAACCTACATTTTTCTGTTTCTCCCACATGTTAAATGGACTTTGTAAACCAACATGTACACAGCCCATTATCTAGGGCCACCAATGTTAACCTTTCATCTGTTGGTTTGAATTTGCCAACCTTAACCATTCCTGCATTCATTCCTGATCAACATGAGGTTCTTCCAGAAGTTTTCTATACTTGCAACTATATTTATGCATTTTCCACATTTCTTCCCTTCTCATCTGCTCCTTCACCTTATATTCTTTCTTTTGTTTTTGGCACATTCAGTTGCTGCCTGATTTTTATCTACTTCTGGTTTGATTTCCAGGTTTCTCTCTTTTTAATTTCTCCAAGTCTTTTGGGTTTCTAATACCATGATGGGAATGGACCCCATTCCTATGTCAAAGTACGATTAAAGTTCTTGAAATTAGTGCCCAATAATGACTCCTTCTGCAGTTCGTATGGAGTTACAGGTATTGGTAACATATCTAAATATGATTGTAAATTCTTTTTTATAAGACCTGTTGCTCCTACTACTATTGGAATTGTCTGGGTATCTTTCTTCCACATTGCTTTCATTTCAGCCTGCAGATCCTATATTCTATGACTTTGTGTCTCTCTGTACGCAAGACACTGTAGTCACTGGGTGTGGCAATTTCAATGATCAATGCTACTCTTGTCTTTTTTTCTTGGGCCACTATATCCAGTTTTCTAGCATCTGTCTTTTGAAATGTTAGTAATGGATGATCCCATGTAGACTTCTTCATTTTCTATGATGCTTTGTGGATCATGTTTCCAGTGTTTTTCAGCCACTTCAATACTATAATGTTTGCACAATCTCCAGTGCAACAGTCTTGCCACATTATTATGCCTTTCAGTATACAGTCCTTCTGCCATTAGTATGTCACAACCAGCAACAAGGTGTGCAACTTTTTCCAATTCGGTTTTACAAAACCTACATTTATCTGTTTCTCCCATGTGTTCAATGGACTTTATAAACCAACGTGTACTCAGCCCACTATCTTAGGCTGCCAATATTAACCTTTCATCTCTTGGTTTGAATTTGCTTCTCCTTAACCATTCCTGTGTTCGTTCATGATCAACATGAGGTTCTTCCAGAAGTTTTCTATAATTGCAGCTATATTTATGCTTTTTCCACATTTCTTGCCTTCTCACCTGATCCTTCACTTTATGTTCTTCCTTTTGTTTTTTGCCACATTCAGTTGCTGTCTGATTTTTATCTACTTCTGGTTTGATTTCCATTCCTGCTTGACGCCAATAAACTTCTGCTAGATTAAGCAGAGAAGTCATCTTAGATTTATTCTCCTCGTGTTTCAAAAGGTTCACTACATTTGGGTCTTTTGAGGTCAGCAGATATGCGTGGAGTCCCACGATTGCAGATCTATACATATAATCAATTTCAAGGAGATCCATCCCTCCTTTGGAAAGCAGAATATATAACCTTGGTATGCACTGTTTTTTATAAATAATTTGGTGAGCATGAAGCATCCTTCTTGTTTTCTTATTTAATCTATCCAACATGTTTTGGGACAAGTCAGTCACTCCAAAACTGTAAGTTAGGACAGGAAGAGCAAATTGGTTTATAGCTTGGATTTTGTTCCTAGATGACAGTGCTGTTTTCAGGATTAATTTAAGTCTTCTGAAGTATTCCTTACTAAGTTTTATTCGCATTTGTTCATGTTTTATTGTTGATCCTTTATTGAATCTCAAGTATTTATATACTCCTTCTTGCTCAAGGTTCATAGGTTAGTACTAAGCTAACTGCCCTTGCAAGCCATTTTAAGCCCAGCCAATTATCCCTTGTGAGACTCAAACCCTGCACCTTGTGTTTGTAAGGCAAACACCTTAACCATCAGGCCACCCTCCCAACCCCCAAGTTCTTTTATATCACATTCTTGTCCCAAACTGATGTTTTCCTGGCATTGCAGTTTTCCTGCTTTAAAGGTTGCTTTTGCACATTTATCAAGACCAAATTACATTCTTATATCATTTGAAAAAGTTTTGACAACTTGCAGTTTTGCTTTCAGTTCCTCATCTGATGAGGTATATAGTTTTAAATCATCAACAAACAGAAGGTGAGAAGTCTTTACACTTTGTTGTTTTCTAGGAGCCAGATTATAGCCGTGGCCTAAGCTGTTGAGTAAACAGCTTAATGTATTAAGGGCAAAGCAGAATAGTAACAGTGGCAGAGAGTCACCCTGGAACATCCCCCTTTAAATTTTTATCCCTGGGATAACAATTTGTCCTTTATCATGGCTTAATTGCAAAGTGGTCTGCCACTGTTTCATGGTCAATGCAATGTGATCGATCAGTGTGGGGTGTATCTTATACATTTTTAAGCACTCTTTTATCCATGAATGAGGGATACTATCAGATACTTTTTTGTAGTCAATCCATGCCATACTTAGATTCTTCCCATTTTTACAGTTCTCTACTATGACTTTATTTAACAACAAATGATCCGTTGTTCCATATGATTTTCTTTTATTGGCCTTTTGTTCTGCTGCCATAATTGAGTTTTCTTCTAAATGACTATAAACTCTGTTGGCTTCAATTCCCGTGTATAGTTTATACGTCGTCAGAAGGCAAGTTATTGCTCTATAATTTTTAGGGTAGCTTGCAGGTTTACTCTTAAGTAGGAGCATTGTTTTTCCTGTTATTAGCCAGGTTGGTGTCTGTTCTGGGTGCGCATATAAATAGTTCTTACTCATGGCTAAATCTTTGTGCAGAGATGTTAATACTTTTAACCAGAAGTTAGGTACTGCATCTGGGTCTGGGGTTTTCCAGTTAGAGGCTTTTCTTAACTTTGTTTCAATCTCTCTAGCTGTTACTTCATCCCATTTCATATCCTTCACCTTTACCTCTTATTCTTTCTTTTACTTCTTCTATCCATTTAGCATCTTTGTTATGTTCCACAGGATCTTCATAGATACTTCTCCAAAATGTATCTATTTCTTCTTTTTTTGGCGGTCTTTCAATTTCTTTCATCTTATTTCCCAGTTCTCTATAAAACCTTTTTGGGTCCTCAATAAATTGCTTATTTTGCATTTTTCCTTTATATTTATCTTTGTATCTTCTAAGTTTTTCCACTTGTCCTGAAAATTTTAGTTTGTTATTTACGATAGTGCATGATAGATCCTGGTCTGTTCTAATAGTGCACATTGCTTTTGTCACATCTATCTTCCTTAGTATTTTTGTTGATCTGTTCCCTCTTCTATAGTCATCTATCTAACAGTAACACTGCTTGTCTTAATTGCTTTATAATTTTCTCTATTCGATATTTCCATGATGGTATTTGATTTCTCCCCTTCCTTTCCCTCACTGCCCTGTGTTTTTGTGGTAGAGCTTTATCATTTATTAATTTAGCTTCACAGTAATATATCCTGTTTACTTCTGTTATATCACATGGATCTCTATGAACAGTCCTAATTAGTGTTATTTGTTTTATCAGACTTCTGACGTTTTGGGTTTTATTAACCTTCTGCAGTCTATTTTTTTCATTGATATTGATATATCTATCCATGTCTATTAAATCAAGTAATTTTTCTCTGAGCTCATTTACTTCCAAACTGAGGGCACATCCCTTGTTTTCCAATTCATGCAGGCATTCTGTAGAAGGTTCTACACCATCTTCCTGTGACACATTTTCATCAATTTCATTCTGTGCAGTCCGTTGCTCTGTCTTATGGGAACTCACTGGCCTATCACTCCTCAACATTGACTGTATCACAGTTTCCTGTTCCTTCCGTTGCTGTCTAGCGTCAAGTGAACATTTATACTGGTTTCCTTTGGAAGGCTCCAAATTATCTTCATATGGCACCTGACCAACTGCTTCCTGTTCCACTGGTTTGCCCTTAATTTGGATTTCCATTACTCTGTCCTTTTGTGGTGTTTTCTGAATTATATTTTCTACACTGAATCCTTCACTTTGCAGGTACTCCATAACCTCAGTTTCTATTTCTTTAATTTCTCTATTACTAATCTCCTTTTCTGCTTTTCCTCTTTGTCTTCTTATTTTTTGTATTGAAAAGTTTTCCATGTTTGGATTCCTTTGTTTATATTTCTCTTCAAATATCTTTGGTGCTTCTCTTTTTGTATTGGTTAGTTTTGCTTTCTCCTTTGCATACATATTATACCATAATAAATCTCCTTTTCTTTCTCAGGTCCATATTTCTTCTTCAGATGTTTTCTGATCTTCCTGTTTCTCCCTGCTTTGGGGACTCACTCCATCCTACTGTGATGTAACCTGTGTTAGACCTTCTACATCAAATCCTTTACTTCGCAGGCACTCCACAACTTCAACTTCTATGTTTTTAACTTCTACTTTACTGATCTTCTTTTCTACATTCCATCTTTGTGATTTTTTTTTTATTGTGAAATTTTCCATATACGGATGCCTTTGCCTGTATTTCTCTTCAAATATCTTTGGGGGTGCCTTCTTTACATTGATTAATTTGGCTTTTTCCTTTGCATAAATATTGCACCATTTCAAATCTCTTTTTCTCTCACATGTCCATATTTTTTTATTTTTTATACTTTTCAAATATCTCTTGATTTTGTTGTTTATATTCTCACACTTCCTCAGATGCTTCTTTTTCCAAGCAGATCAAGATTTTTTGATCTATATACTGTTTCTCACAAATTTGTTGTATTAATGAACAGAAATTTTCATTTGAAGCTTCTGACAGTTTTTCTTGTGGAAGTATTTTTCTTCTAATTTCTCTCTTAATCGTTTTGTATATCTTGTGTCTGGAAATTCTGGTCTTTTTGCATAATAGTAACAATACATAATTTCTTTCTTATCCTCAATAGTCCACTTTATCATATTTATGGTGCTTTTCTTTGGCCTATCAGTTTTTGTGATTTTTGTGAACTGCTACTTCCTTTTACAACAGGGGGGCCATCCTCTCCCTGGGCCTGGAATGGCCCCATTGTAGCAATGTTTCTGTATTTTGAGGATTCTACACTGCCATCTTTTCAAGTCCTGGCACAAGTACGCCTACCAAGATTGGGCACTTTTTTATCCTGGGTCTTGTGCACTCAGCTACCTTTTTTAGTTTTTGACCTACTTCTGTCCGTGATGTATGCTATATAAATACAATCTATATATCAGTGTCACCTTGGTGAGAGTTTGTGAAAACAGGGTCCATCTTGTGAAGGTACTCACCAAGACTTGAGAATGAATTCAATTTCAGCACTACTCTCCTTTGCTTGCTGTCTTTTCATCTCTCTATTCGGATCCCAGGTTCTATATGACTGTTGGCATTCTCCTTAAGGATCTGCATCAAAAATCCTACTTTCTCCTTATTTCTTCAATTTCTTGCCTGTTTCATTATCCCTTTCCACTTTGAATGATAACATTCTGCTTTTGTTATGTATATGAGCCTTAAATGTGTAGTTGTAAAATATCCCTTAAAATCAGGTAATCCTAAACCTCCTTGTTCTATTGCAAAGATCAACGTATCCCACTTAACTCTTGCTGCCTTCCACTCACAAATAAATTCCTTCAACTCTTTAGCAATTATTGTCCACAACTTCTCTGGTTAAGAAAAATATGTCTGACCTTTATATAAAAGTAAAGGGACTAAAACATTTTCACTGTTTATATGTTTCTATCCATATCCATAAACAAGGCTTCAGGTTTCCCAGTTTTTGTATTATCTTTTGTTTAGTCTCTTCCCACATATCCTTAGCTGCCATAACATAAGCCTTTTTAATCTGTACTCCTAAATACTTCATCTTATCGTGTTCTCGTAAATATGGGTATTGCCGAACCAGTTCATGTGTGGGTATATCATTTATGGCTATAGTGTTTGTTTTGTCGTCATTAATGTTGTATCCTGAAAAGATTTGAAACTGTCTCAAAATGTTCCACAACACCGAGATGTCCTTTTCTAAATTTATCAGGTACAAAATAATATTGTCTGCAAACAATCTCAACTTTTTTTTGATTACCATACCAAATATATCCTTGAATTTCTGAGTCCCTTATTTTCTTTGCCAATGTCTCTAAAAAAAATAACAAAGAAAATAACAAAGTAGAAAGAAGGCATCACTGCCTGGTTCCTCTTTTCAGACACAGTTTGTCAGAGAGGAACTCTCCCACTTTATTTCTTGTCTCCGGTCTCTCATATATCCTCCTAATTAGCCTTATGATTGTATCAGGGAATGCAAATATTTCCATTGTCCTACTCATAAAATCCCAGTTTGCTTTGCCGAACGTGTTGCCTTCATCAAGACCCACGAATAAAAGTTGTATTTTCTTACATTCTTTACATCGTTGTTCTATTAATGTTGGCAAATGTTTGCCTCCCCTCTACAAAACCATATTGATCTGTATCTGACCATTTTGGGTACACTTTTGCCATTCTTTTAGCTAGTATAAACTTAATACTTTCTAATCATGGTTTAAAATTAAAATGTTATATGAACTGATACGGAGGAGTCTTTACCATCTTTAGGTACTACAGCCATCACAGCTTTTTTCCAAGATGTTGGTGCTTCCCCTTCATTTTAAAACACTGTTAAAACCTTCCAGGTGTTTATCATTTTTGTCCTTCCTAACTTCCAAGCTTCCACAGGAATACCATCTGTTCCTGGAGACTTTCCTTCAAATTGATTTTATATCACCATTTGTATCTCATCTCCTTTTGTCTTAACTGTTAATTATTGAGCCTCGTCTGCCTCTAACCTTGGTATACTTATGTTTCCATAAATATTTCCATTTGCAATCTTTCTTGATTTACACATTTCTCTACTTTGAATAAATTTTCATAAAATTTCCAAAATATTTCAAATACCTCTTCAGGATCTCTGGTTATTTTTCTTGTTTTCCTAACTTTAGCAACAGCCTTTTCTACTTTCTGTTGCCTAAGTTGTTGCGCTAGAAGTTTTTGTGCTCAGACATTATCAAAAAACAGTTGCTTAACAGCAATCTTTCTAAAGTCATGCATATTATACAGATACTCTCTTATTTTCTGTTCAGAACTCTGCAATTGTACCTCTTTTTGTTCTGTGAGATTCCCCTTATTCTGCAATACTGTAACCTTTGTCTGCCTCTCTAAACAATTTCTATTACTTATTAACCATATCGCTTTTTCTTCTATTTTTACCATTTTTAAACTCCATTTTTATTTTATCCCACTCATTAACTACCATTTTTAAAGAAATGTCTGTCTTTCCTAATAAGTCTTGAATAATTTCCACTACCCAGTCCTTGAATTCCTCCTGTTTTAACAGGTAGGTAGAAAGCACCAGTGTCTCATTTTTACTTCATTACCCTGTATTTTTATCTTAGTTTTTATTAGTGCATGACCTGAAATAGTTATTGGATGTGTGTCAAAGCATTCAATTAAATGCACCTGTTCCTACGAAATACAATTTCTGTGTAGTCTGAGTTATTGAACCTTGGGGAATAATATATAAATTCTGTCTGAGTTCCTACTACTGAATTAGTGCTTTCCAAACCAAATATTTTCATAAATTTCTTCAGAAATCTGCCCTCTTCTGTTGTGTTTTCCCTTATAGGTCCCCCAGTTACATCCTCACTGTTGCAAATCGACTTCCAGTCCTCACCTATAAATAATATTCCCTGCTGAAATCTAATTATTTTTCCCAAAATTTTCTTAAGCTCCATAATAGCAGTTTTTAGTGGAATAAAAATGTGAGTCATATCAGGTTCATAACCCAGAGACTGCCCATGTTATGGAATAGACTTCCCATACATGTCAAGCAGAGCACCTCAATAGCCTTCTTCAAGAGAAATCTTGAAGAGTGGATGAGAAATAGAAAATTCACCCCTGGGATCACTCCAGTGGCTTTACTCGACAGAGACACTAGGAACTAAGGTCGGGTGGCACGATGCCAGGGTAATCCTGTAGGCTAGGCTTGTAAAGGCTCCAGGACCATTAGCCTAGTACACACCTATGAACCTATGAGTCAGCCTAATCTTCTTCTCTTGCTAGTCACTCCTTGCTATCTGAAATCTACCATTATTATAATTTTTCCTCTTCTATCACTACTGTAGCTTTTCTAGCAATTAGTATAATTACTCTCCTTTTCCCTTGTCCCTGATATTCTGCTACATATCCATCCTGAAATCCTTTCTTTGTCAAATTCATATGCTCTTTTCTTTCCAAATGTTTCTGTTGCAGCATTGCTACTTGCACTCTTCATTTTTAAACATAATTCAATACTCTTAACTTTTTGTTTATACCTGTAAGGCCAGTTACATTCCAAAATAATATGGATGGAGAAGCCATTATGATAAAAAGTTATCGTTCCTACCTATTGTACATGAACAGCTTTTTTCAATGTGTATTTCCATAAAAATGTATTATTCCCGCCTGTTGTACATGACAACTTTTTTTGAACGTGTATTTCCAACTTTTGTGTTACATGCACAAGCTAATGTTTGGCAGGTAGATTCTTTTATAGCGTTGTATCATGTCATCTTCATTTGAACCTATCTCACATTTTTCAAGATTTTTTGTTTTAATGAAAACTCACGGACAAAAAATTAAATACATTTTCAGAACACCACCATAACCTATTATGTTAGAACAAGTACACAAAATTATGTAAATCTTCAAAAAATGAAGTTTAACCTTCCTGAGAGGTACAGTACCCCCATAGAAATTACCTAACCTAAAATTAAGGTTACCTATGCTAAAGTGCATGTTACAGCCTGTACTCGCACTTAACACTGATTACTGTCTGCTCTTTTCTTATCTCTATTCCTTTTCCAGATGTGAAAAACAACATGCTTTCAGAAAACATTAACTTGTAGCTTAAGAAAATGTGCACTGGCTATCTTTAAATCATCGTCATCTTCTTTCGGCTGTTCCCGTTAGGGGTCGCCACAGCGGATCATCTGTTTCCGTTTCTTCCTGTCCTCTACATCTTGCTGTTTCACGCCAGTTGCCTGCATGTCCTCTCTCACCACATCCATAAACCTTATCTTAGGCCTTCCTATTTTCTTCTTACCTGGCAGCTCCATCCTTAGCATCCTTTTACCATTATTCCCAGCATCCCTCCTCGGCACATGTCCAACCAACGCAATCTCGCCTCTCTTGCTTTGTCTCCAAACTGTCTAACCTGAGCTGACCCTCTAATATACTGATTCCTAATCCTGTCCATCCTAGTCATACCCAGTGCAAATCTTAACATCTTTAACTCTGCCACATCTAGCTCTGACTCCTGCCTTTTTGTCAATGCCACCGTCTCCAACCCATATAACATAGCTGGTCTCACTACCCTCTTGTAGACCTTCCCTTTCACTCTTACTGGTACCCGTCTATCACAAATCACTCCTGACACTCTTCTCCACCCATTCCACCCTGCCTGTACTCTCTTCTTCACCTCTCTTTCACACTCACCATTACTCTGAACTGTTGATCCCAAGTACTTAAACTCGTCCACCTTTACCAACTCTACTCCCTGCATCATCACCATTCCTCTACCCTCCCTCTCATTTACACACATATATTCTGTTTTAGCCCTGCTGACCTTCATTCCTCTCCTCTCTAAAGCATATATCCACCTCTCCAGGGTTTCCTCAACTGGTCTCTACTCTCACTACAGATCACAATGTCATCTGCAAACATCATAGTCCACAGGGCCTCCTGTCTGATCTCATCTGTTAACCTGTCCATCACCACTGCAAATAAGAAAGTGCTCAGAGCTGATCCTTGATGTAATCCCACCACCACCTTAAACATATCTGTCACTCCCACTGCAGTCCTCACCAATGTCACACTACCCTCGTACATATCCTGTACCACTCTTGCATACTTCTCTGCCACTCCCGACTTCCTCATACAATACCACAACTCCTCTCTAGGCACCCTGTCATATGCTTTCTCTAAGTCCACAAAGACACAATGCAACTCCTTCTGACCTTCTCTGTATTTCTCCAACAACACTCTCAGAGCAAACATTGCATCTGTAGTGCTCTTTCCTGGCATGAAACCATACTGTGATCACTAATTATCACATCCCTTCTTAAGCTAGCTTCCACTACCCTTTCCCATAACTTCAAGCTGTGGCTGATCAATTTTATCCCTCTGTAGTTACTGCAGCTCTGCACATCACCCTTATTCTTAAAGATAGGTACTAAAATACTTTTTCTCCACTCCTCAGGCATCCTCTGACTTTCCAAAATTTCATTAAACAATCTGGTTAAAAATTCCACTGCCATTTTTCCTAAGCACCTCCATGCTTCCACTGGTACGTCATCTGGGCCAGCAGCCTTTCCATTCTTCATCCTCTTCATAGCTGTCCTTGCTTCCTCCTTGCTAATCCGTTTCACTTCCTGATTCACTATCCCCACATCATCCAACCTTCTCTCTCTCTCATTCTCTTCATTCTTCAGCCCCTCAAAGTACTCTTTCCATCTACTCAACACACTCTCCTCGCTTGTGAGTAAGTTTCCCTCACTATCCTTTATCACCCTTACCTGCTGCACATCTTTCCCAGCTCTGTCCCTCTGTTTAGCCAATCGGTACAGGTCCTTTTCTCCCTCTTTAGTGTCCAATCTCTCATACAACTCTCCATATGCCTTATCCTTAGCCTTCGCCACCTCTCTGTTTGCCATCCGCCTCATCTCCTTATATTCATGTCTGCTTTCTTCATCTCTTTGACAACCCCACTTCTTCTTCACCAGCCTCTTCCTCTGTATACTCTCCTGTACTTCCTCATTCCACCACCAGGTCTCCTTGTCCTCCTTCCTCTTTCCAGATGTCACACCAAGCACCTTTCTAGCAGTCTCTCTTACTAGCTCTGCTGTAGTTACCCAGCTATTCGGTAACTCTTCACTGCCTCCCAGTGCCTGTCTTAACTCTTCCCTGAACTCCACCTCACAGTCACCCTTTTTTAACTTCCACCATTTAATCCTGGCACTGCTTTCACACTCTTCCTCCTCTTCTTGATCACCAATGTCATCCTACAGACCACCATTCTATGCTGCTTAACTACACTTTCCCCTGTCACTACTCTACAGTCTCCAATCTCCTTCAGACTGGCCCTCTTACATAGGATATAATCCACCAGTGTGCATCTTCCTCCACTCTTGTACGTCACCCTATGCTCCTCCCTCTTCTTAAAATATGTATTCACCACAGCCATGTCCATCCTTTTCGCAAAGTCCACAGTCATCTGACTCCTCTCCTTAACACCATACCTACCCATCACTTCCTCGTCTCCTCTGTTCACTTTACCAACATGCCCATTGAAGTCCGCTCCAATCACTAGTCTCTAACCCTTGGGTACACTCACCACCACTTCATCCAACTCACTCCAAAATTTTTCTTTCTCATCCATCGCACACCCAACTTGTGGAGCATATGCACTAACAACAGTCATCATTACACCATCAATTTCAAGCTTCATAAACATCACTCTATCAGACACTCTCTTCACCTCCAAAACACTCTTGGCATACTGTTCTTTTAGGATAACCCCTACACCATTTCTCCTGCCATCCACACCATGATAGAACAATTTGAACCCACCTCCTATACACCTGGTCTTACTTCCCTTCCATCTGGTCTCTTGCACACACAATATATCAACCTTCCTTCTTCCTTCTCTCCATCATATCAGCTAGCTCTCTCCCTATACCAGTCATACTACCAACATTCAAAGTTCCTACCCTCACCACTACACTCCAAACCTTCCTCCTCTCTTCCTGTCTTCGGGCATGCCTTCCCCCTCCTCTTCTCCTTCGGCCAACAGTAGCCCAATTTCCACCAGCACCCTGCTGGCTAACAGTACTGGTGGCGGTCATTGTTAACCAGGGCCTCGACCGATCCGGTATGGAAATATGAAATGTTGTCCACATAAGTCATTTGGCAGAGGTTTTATGCCGGATGCCCTTCCTGACGCAACCCTCCCCATTTATCCAGGCTTATAAGTGGGACCGGCACAAAGAAATGCACTGGCTTGTGCATCCCCAGTGGCTGGGTTACTGGCTATCTTTAAATAAAACTAAATTACACATTGTTGTGTTAAATGTATTGAAGTATTACTGCTGCTAGGGAGTCTGTTATCTCTTGTTTCACTTCCAGTAAAGTCAAACTTTATTTTTTATTGAAATCCTTTCCCTTTTACATTTAAATTTTGCATTTCCCTCCGCAACCAATGCTTAGATCTGTAAAGACCAATTGCTTCCACATACAGACAGCTTGTCTCCATGGAAACATAAGAACTGAATATACATCTGCTTTCAGCTGCAGACTTTTTAACTCTCACTGGACATTTGTTAAAAGAAAAAAAATTATATCTTTGCATATTACAAGACACATAGCAGTTCTCATGGCATTCACAATTTTGTCTTATTTTTCAAGCTTTCTTGCTTATAGAAAGCACTTATTTTTAGATTAAGACAATGCATTAAGAAGCTCAGAAATCTTTGCAAAAATAAGAGAAAATTTCTCAGCTCTACATATAATATCCTCAGTGTACTTTTACACTCCAGCCCCTACCACACCATCTCAAGATTACAGCATATTAACTTAAACTTGCTTTTGCCCAGCTTTTCTTCTATTTTTGCATTGTAATGCCTATATTTCTTAAAACTAAAAATGTAGTTGTTTACTTTAATATCTTTATCACATACAAGAATCACTGAAAAGACTCACCCTTACCCCCACATTTAAGATACCACTGACTGCATACTACAGAAATCTGCTTTACTATATAATATGCAGTTATCATGAAATGCTTTACACAAATATTAAGAACAAAAGTGTTCCTTACAATTATTTTTTTCCTTTAGTAGCCATCTAAACATTAGGGCGGCCATGGTGGTGCAGTGGTTGGCATTGCTGCCTCACAGCAAGAGGTTCTCCGGTGTGATCCTCGGCTTGCGGAGTCTGCATGTCCTCCCTGTGGTTGCGTGGGTTTCCTCCGGGTGCTCCGGTTTCCTCCCACATCACAAAGACATGCTGCAGGTGGATTGGACACTCCAAATTGGCCCTAGGTGTGAGTGTGTGTGTGTGTGTGTGTGTGTGCCTTCTGTGGAAGGTTGGGCGCCGGGCTGGCAACTCTACACCGTAAAACTCCACTGCCAATCATGAGCGGACAAGGTGATCCGCTGTGGCGACCCCTAACTGGGAAAAAGCCGAAAGAAGAAGAAGAAGTAGCCATCTAAACTTTAATGACATAAAGTGGAATATATTTTTCACAGTCTACCAACAAGTTTAACAAAGTCAACAAAAGTCCAATTATTCTTGGCCACTTTTTCTTACAAAGCCATATTTCACAAATGTGATTGATAAATCTTACATTTATTCACTAATTTCAGTTTTGCTGGTCTTCTTCCTGTTCATCTCCATTTCCCAACACCAGTTTCAAGTTAAGTCCAAGGTTCTTATGATTCTTCTAGTCAACTCCTGTGCTTTTTTTCTGTCTCTTGAGGATTTTCCTTTGGAATACCAGAAAATGTTTCACTGACAAAGTTTCTCTATGAAATTTATTGTCAGAAGAATGAGGAGCAGAGTCCACTTCTGTTTGATGGCGCACTTTTTGTTGGATAAACTTTTGTATTTCCTCTTTAGCCTGTTCTGCATCAAAAGTGTCTGATCCTACAGGAAAAATGTTTTGAAGATAGTTGCAGTAGCTTGAATCTCACTCCTACCTCTTGAGATTCCCTTATTGCTGGGATAAATTTGCTTCCCTTTTGCCTGGTGGACAGTGAATAATCATTTTCCACAAACACGCTACTGTGTCCAATTTTTAATACTTTGCCCTTCTGCAACAGTTTTGTCAGGATCAACTCTTTCTGCTGGTATGATTGCATCATTACTAATACAGGCTTTGGCTCATGGTCCAGTGTGAAACATATACTCAATTTACCCCTTCATTTAACAAATCCTGCTGTGAAATACCAGTACAATTGGTTATTTGTGCTTTCATAAAATTAATACAGTCTGTTCCTGCTAGTTTATCTGGTATAGCAAAACATCTCAGGTTTTCTCTGCGTGGTCTGTCTGCTAACTCTACCATTTTTGAAGTAGCTCTTCTTGAGAAGTCTCATACTTTAGGCAGCCTTTTCTTCATTTCAACCTATGATTTTTGCATTTTTATCAGTTCATTTGAATACCTAGTTAAAGCTTCTTCTGTTTTTTCCAGCCTTTTGTTATTTGAGTTGATATACTCCTTCAGTGTTTCATTCATCAGCTCTAAGTAATTTGCTTTATTTTTCCTCTAAATTACTGAAAGTCATCTCTTGTACCAAAACAGGAGCTTGAACTGCTTTTTGCTGAACAGCTGCAGGATTCTTCCCAGTCAGTTTTTCTCTTCACATTTTCAAGTTGATTTTCTTTAAGGTTCTCTAAATTTCTTCTTTGCTGGCATCCAGGGAGTGTACTTACTACCCAGTAACTGAATTTTATGCAGGCTGGCAGAATTACTAGCCGTTATTTCTCAGTTTCTTTTCTAACACTGTGAGAGCTGAAATTAAGCTGTTGATCAGTGTGCAGCCATCTTGGAAGTCCCTCAGGCGGTGTATTTTCTGATTAGCTTTCAATTGTTACTTTTTTGCTGCTATTATTTTAAATATATCCCAGCCTGAGCTTGCATTTGGCCTTGCTGTGGTCAGTGTTCTATCCCACATACCAAAATGCAAATAAAAATAAATTAATACCCGCGATCAGTTCTGAGTGATAAGTACTATGCATTTGTAGAAACCTGTCATTTGAAATGAACACTAAAATGTAAAATAGAAATGCTGTATTGTAGCTTGTACTCCTACATGAAACACTACCACTACTATTTTATAAAATATCCTAAAATATTTCAGCTTATGTTCTGATTTACAAAAACACCCTTTTCACAATCATATTTACAAGTTTCTAATTAAACAAATGACATGTTATAAAAATGAAAGTTTCTACCTGTGCATGCTGCTTTATAGTCATGGTAATCCTAAATAGTCCTGTTTATTAATGTTATGGATTCAGTCTATTGCTGATTTGTTATCTGAATTTCCTCATGCCTGTATTTCAGATTTCTGCTTCAGCATGCAGTTTACACTAGAGCCGAAAACTTCAATTGGTGCAGTATATTATGGGTATTCTAGCATCCTGTGGTCTGTATTTTCTGATCAGGTTCTAATGTAACTGCTCACTTGAATACTCATAATGTGTTACTTCAAATGCAGAAGGATTCATTCTAGTATACATTAAATTCTGAAATAGAAATTCAAATTGAAGGCACCACAACTGTTAAACAGCATGTGGTTGGTGTTTCTGTTTTCAGATAACAATGTGACAATGATATATCTTCTACAATACTAATTATGAAAAAGTCTTGTGAAGGGGATTGCTAAGAGTTTCTATCTTTTTTCCTTTGGTGAAAGTACTGTTCTTATTATTTCCATGCATGTGATAGGAATTTAGCTGATTTTCTTTCTGTCTTAAACAGTACACATTATATAGCAACATAGAATGTCTGTATAGTAGTATTAAAATAAAACCAAAAGAATTTAATAATTAACCCTTTCCAAACTATGTTATATATAATTCAACATTAGTATGACCTTTCAAATATTTGGACAACTTGCTCACCCAAGCATCTACTTAATTTAGTTTTTTAAGCAGTTGGTTTTCTAGGATTCCAGGCTTATTCATGTGACCATGGGAAGATTAATTAACAAACGAAAAACAAGCAACATGAAAAACTGGAGCTGAACTCAGTTTATGTTAAATACATCTGGTACCTTGGCATTCTGCCTTCAAGGATAACTCACAGAATCACGAAAACTCCAATTTATACAACATTGCCCCTGTTGATTGGGTACATAATTCTTCAAAATTACACCACTAAATAAATTAGCCAATGTCAAAAATACCGTAAATAATAAAACACTTGCAATAATACTTAAATACAAAATTAGAATATGTAAATATATGTTGTTGTGTCTTTCGGCTTTTCCCGGTTAGGGGTCGCCACAGTGGAACTCTGGTCCGCTAATGATTGGCAGTAGATTTTTACGTGCCGAGTTGCCGGCCCTGACACACAACCTTCAACGAGGTATGCCCATTCATGCATGTCTCCACACAGAAGACGCTCTAGCTGAGAATCGAACAGGACAACGTCTTACTGTGAGGCAACAATGCTACCGCAGCACCACCACCGCAGTTAGAAACTTTGTAAAACATTAACATACAAAGTTTTTAAATACAATTTTCATTGTCTTTTAGCTTAACCCCATATTACAAATCATCTCCAATGTGCAGTTGCCGTTTGATTAAATATTCACATTTACCTCAAGATTAAGACCCCTTGGAGATAGTTTGCTAAAATTGATAATCATCCTACTTTCCAATCTAAGTAACATCGAGATGAAGTTGCCCCCTCTTATCATACATGGTTGACCCAATACACAAAAAAACAAACTTTCATCAGATCCACCATAGACTGCGTGAAAGTGCTCAGCAACAGGACTATTAATATTCACCTTTCTAATGCCTCCCAAATGTTACCAAATGTTCTAAAATTCTTATCTTAACCATTCTGTTGGTCTGTCCAATATACCATTTACTTTTATTACATCTGCAACCCAAAATGTATGCCACTGACATAAGTTACGTAGCTGGGGCGTGAGACAAGAAACCCCATGGGGGGATATAAGAGCTCATCCTATTATAAAATATTTGTTTTGAACAAATGTCCATTTGATGTCGTGCACACTCTGTTTTGTACATTTCTTATTAGACTCAGAAGAAAAATGTGAAATCTGCATTAATAAGAGTTTACATTAGAAAAAGCAGTTGAAATGATCCAAAACATACAAGGCTAGACTGGTTAAATTTTAAAGCAGCAAATGTTCGGTATTCAGCAGCCCATGTGATAATCTGTGTACAGTTTGGTAGAGTGCAGCTTTTACATTATAGTGGGGGTGGTTGTAGGAGGCAAGGTGGTTTGTGACTAAAAGAGTGAATGAGTTAGACACATTCATAAATGTATTCATGTGATTTAGGCCTGAAAGCCATATAGAAACACAGACACCTTCAAATTAACAATTCATTTCTTTAGTCCAACCCCACAATCTAATCATGCATTTAAAATATTCAAGTCTGCAGTGTTAAATTCATCCAGAAGGCAGTTCTGTAAACGTATAATGGGCTGCATAACATTTTTATCCGTCTTTGTAGTATTATTCAAAGGGATGGTAAAATTTAGTATCAGGTATCCTGACAAAATTTTTAGGGAGTGAATTTTTAAAGCCAGTAGAGTCTGTAATACAGGCAAAGCTGTAACTGGCTCATCTACCTCTCAGTGCCACTTCATGATCTGATGCCATTCAACAACTAAGTTGAAGAGCAAAAAAAGGGAGTTCATTCCTCAGTTTAGCTGCCCTTAACTGGGGTCTGTTTGTCTGTTTTCTTCCTTGATCTGTGCTCCTCAATCATTTGGTAGCAAACTGTTTGTTGCAACTTATAACACACATGATCTGTTGAAACAAGCACTTTACTCCTGATTGTAAAAGCTGTAATCATAAATGCCAATATGGAAATCAATGCAGAAATGCACTACTGATAACTAAATATCTGACAGTCATACCTCCAAACACCTTTTGCCCAGGATAAGTGCCCCACCTTAGCTGTGCTTTTGAATACAGGACAGTTATAAAGAGAGGAAGAGAGATACTGTCAAAGAAAGCTTGACCCTTATAGATCTGCATGTAGTATTAAAAAAGTTGTTTTAATCAGGTCTATATAAATATAGCAAATGACTCAAAGCCAGGTGTTTTCCTTAGGAATTGTCTTTGAATTAACTCTAATGACCTGATGTTTGCTTGGTTATAGTCACAAAAGGAGAGATTGTACACTAGAATCCCCCTAGTAAGAAATTTGTATACATTACACAAAACTTCCTTATTTTAAGTTGAAACAGTTCTAGAAACTTTGTCCATCAATTTTAAATCTCTGACTCAGAGAACTGATGCATCTTTCTGAGAAGGTAATTGATTTTCAGTAATAATGCCCAGATGCTTCATAGATGTGTACTCAGGGATACTGATTTTTGATGTGCTGATTACAGATGCAAGATAATCTTAAGTTAAAAAAGGTGATGTTCTTCGTGTTACACTGTTGCATTCATCACATTTAGGGCTATCCCTGCCAGGGTAGCCCTTGGCCAGCCCGAATACCAGAGGCTTAGTATTTCTGCATCGGTTGCTGTTGCTTCAGGACTGACGTCAGGTCGTCAGTAGTATAAAGTAAGGCAGCTGACGCCATTACATGAGTCTTTCTTGCTGCGGAGCCCGAAGCAGAAGCAGTTTGCACGAGTGCCAGTCAGCCGCTACCTGAGTTTCGTCTTCCAAAGTGAAGTTGGAGTCTTCTAAAGCTAAGTACCAAGTTGGGGATCCTTTTTTCTTGCACTAACCGATGTCAGAAAAAGATAACAATTGTCTCGCCTGTGGAAAGCAAATACCACACCAAGACTTTCATTCTTACCCGCTTCACATGCTTAGGCCCAGACCACGACGTCCCCCACTGTCGCTTTTGTACTTTGTTCAATGCCAGAACTATACATCATTGGGCCCTTATTGTAGCTAGATATTTTCGCGTACAGTCCTCGAATTCTGATATGGCTTCGGTAAGCCATCCGACAGCACATCTTCTGAAAAAAACGTAAGGATAAAGAAAGACAGACTGCTCAGGTCCAAACCTACCGACGATGCTTCCGTTAAGCTAGTCGTCAGTTCTCCTGTCCTCAGTAAGGCGCTTTCGCAGCCCCTGATGCCTTCTTCTGTGGATTCACAGGCTGCTACCGAGACCCTTTCGTATGCCGCAAAACTCTTCTTCGACTAAGGATCCTGCGGATGTCTCTCCCTTGGATGGGACCGAAGCTGTAGCGCAGGCACCGGCTTCCGAGGAAGTACTTCACACTACTGATTCTCGGCACAAACCGACAATTTCTTTCGCATCTACCGTTCTTTCAAAAACTACCAAGTTTCTAAGGCCCAGGGTACGAACCACACCCAAGAAACCGACGACCCAATCTCAGCCACCTGCTTCCTTGCCTCAGTCTCAAATGCTTAAAATGGTGGAAGACCTTATCATGCTGATCAGGGGAAGCCAAGCTACCCCTTCCAAAAGAAAAAGAGATCTGTCCCCAGTAGTTTTGTCTGAACAGGAGTCTGATGACTCTGATGCATCCTAATATGAAGACATGCAACCCCTCTCTGCTTGTGAGGATTCTGATGCAGAGGACTCCATTCCTTCAGCCTCCCCCCCCCAAGGACTTTTCTTTTGGGGAAACCCTTCATACCTTAAGAGAGCATTTCCAATGGGAATGTCAGGACTAGCCTCAGTCTCGAAAGAGACTCAGGGAATTCTTAGATCTTCCACAGCACAGACGCCCCAGTCCTGGATGTTGTGAATGATGTTTTCCTGGAATCTAGTTTGACTCCTGACACCCTCTCTCCTGCACCCGGAAAACTTGACAGGTATTACAGAGTCCCTGACTCACACAAATTTCTTTTTAAAAATCCTACTGCTGACCCTGAAGTAATTTCTCAAGGGCCTAAAGGAATTAAAGCAACTTCTGCTAAGAATCCCACCCCGTCAAATAGGGATTCCCGAGAACTAGACAGATGGGGTAAAAAAGTATACACCTCTACTACTCTTGCTATCAGAGCACTAAATTGCCAGTTCCATATGTTAAAATTTCAGCAACATACCATGGAACTCCTCAAACAAAAAGTGTCTTCCTTTCCTGCTTGTGCAGAATCTAAAGAGTTACAAGACTTAATGCATTCTGCAGGTCAAGTAACTAAGCATACCTTACACTGTAGTTTTGATGCCCTAGAAGCTTCTTGCAGGGCAGCGGTCACTGGTTCTGTCCTTAGAAGGCATGCATGGCTTAAGGAACTGCCCTTGCCAGACCATGTTAAATCTAAATTGTTGGATGCACCCTTGCACAAAGACAACTTATTTGGCACTAAGCCAAAGGAGGTCTTAAAAAAGGTGGAAGAAAAAGTTAAATCTATGCAGACAGTTAAGGATTTCTTACAGATCCAGACACCCAGGTTCAGCAGGCATTGCCCCTCCAAGCACTGGTCCTTTCCTGCTCCCACCAGGTCAATTCAGCCCAGACCCCGTGGAAGCAGACCCCCAGACAGCAGCCACAGGGAATGCAGAGATAAAAACAGCGGAATTCCTCCACTTCAAAAACAGGGAGTTCTAAGCCACCCCCTCATGGTAAGAACTCACAATGACTCTCCTCCCCAACCCCCTCCATCTGCCCACCTTCACTTACCCCTAGGAGGAAAACCCTCCTTTCACGCAAGCACCTGGGCCACCATTACTAATGACCGCTGGGTCCTCAACATAGTGTCCCAGGGATACAAATTTTCTTTCCACACTCTTCCAACTCCAAAAGGGTTCCCAGATCTACCTCCAAACCAGTGGGCAGAGGTGCAAAAGCAAGTCCTTTCCCTGCTCTCTATGAGGGAGATAGAGCACGTTCCTGCAGAGCAGAAACGCCAAGGTGTCTACTCCAGACTTTTTCTGGTACCCAGAAAAGTGGGCACCTGGCACCCCATCCTCAATTTATCCATTCTAAACACCTTACTTGTGGTACCAAAATTCAAAATGCTCACCCTCCAGCAACTGCTCCCCATACTGTCCAAAGATGCTTGGCTAACCACCCTAGACCTAAAAGAGGCCTACCTCCACATTCCTATCAGGGAATCATGCAGGAAATATCTACGTTTCAGTGCAGGATCTCTGCACTTCCAGTTCTCTGTACTTCCCTTTGGCTTATCGACTGCTCCCAGAGTTTTCACAGAATGTCTGGCTCTGGCTATTGCCTTTTGAAGACAAGGGAATATCCAAATTTACCCGTACTTAGACAACTGCCTAATTCAGGGAGACAGTCAGGAAAAGCTGCTCAAACACTTGGCCTTTGTAAAGTCCCTACTGACCTCCCTAGGGTACACTATCAGTGAAAAGAAATCCAAACAAGTACCCACCCAAAGGATTGTATTTCTGGGAGCAAGCCTGGACACAGCATCCCAGATGGCATTCCTTGCACCAGAAAAGCAAACTTACCTGACAGCCTACTTCTCTCAGCTAGCCACCAGACCTCCGTTATCTGCAAGGAAAATCCTGCAAGCTCTGGGGTTCATGGCATCTTGCATTCTAGTCATTCCATATGCCAGACTGCATATGAGGAAACTTCAGTGGTACCTAAAAAGCCTTTGGTGTCAACACTCTCAAGACCTGGAAACTCTCATACCCATAATACCTTGCCTCAGGAAAGATTTTCTTTGGTAGGCAGCAGCATGCTCCCACAAAAAGGAACTACCTTTCTCACCACCCTCCGCCGCCCAGACCCTCACCACAGATGCATCAGACTATGCCTGTTGTGCACACCTGGACGGCAAGTGCATACTGGGCCAATGGAGCCCACAGCAAATCCATCTGCACATCAACCAAAAAGAGATGTTAGCTGTCCAGCACGCACTGACAGCTTTCAGGCCCCTTCTATCCCCAGGGGCTCTCCTGATCAAAACAGACAACACCACTGTGATGTGGTATATCAACAAGCAGGGAGGGACACACTCCTACCCTCTATGCAGGCTGGCCATGACCCTTTGGCACACAGCCTCTGCCACGGAACTCCACCTGTTAGCACAATTCCTGCAGGTTCTCTAATCTCTCTGGCAGACCACTTAAGCAGAAATCTTCTGGACCCATACGAGTGGCAGCTAGACAAAAGAGCCTTTACCCCAATAACTCAGAAATGGGGCACCCCGAAGGTCGACCTCTTTGCCTCCCACACCAACTATCAGTTCAGCAAGTTCTGCACCAGGGAGCATCACTGCATGGCTTGGAAAGTGGATGCCCTGTCCTTCCCCTGGGTCAATCTATCGGTCTATGCCATTTCTCCACTACCTCTCATCACCAGGGTACTGCTCAAAATAAGGGAGGAAAAACCAAGGACAGTTCTTATTGCTCCAGACTGGCCTTGCCAGCACTGGTATTCACTGCTGCGCAGCCTGTCCACACTTCCACCATGGAATCTCACTCAGACCCCAACCCTCCTGACCCAGAGGGAAGGAGAATTCATACATCCCCAATTGCAGACCCTCAATTTGGCAGCTTGGCTTATTCCCTAACCACTGATCAATCTTCCGACCTCAGTCAACGGGTTCTAGGTGTTACACATGAGGCCATATGCCCTAGCACTAGAAAGTCTTATGCTGACAAATGGAAAAGGTTCTGCACCTGGATTCAGGCTAAGGGAGCCGATACGGCACAGCCCTCCCTCCCTCTCATCCTGGATTACTTAGCTGACCTGATACACAGTGGCCTCTCTTTTTCCTTTATTAAAATTCATGCCTCTGCTATCTCTGCTCATTTCCCCACTGGGCAGCCCAGTCCCTTTTCTCACACCCTCTGATCAAACAATTCCTAAGAGGGGCTAGCAACTTGAAGCCACCCAGAAGAGCAATTACCCCAGCTTGGGACCTTAACTTTGTGTTGGAAAAGCTCACCCTGCCCCCCTTCAAACCAGTATCTTCAGCAGAGTTAAAATTTCTCTCTTGGAAGACAGCTTTTCTTCTGGCCATCACGTCAGCCAAAAGGGTCTCCGAGCTACAAGCACTCATGGCTGTGGAGCCCTTCATCATCTTCCATGCTGACAGGGTTTCCCTCAGGACTAACCAATCCTTCATACCCAAAGTGGTGTCCAGTGTGGCTGTCAAGCAATCCATTCATTTGCCCACCTTTTTCCCTAACCCACAAAACAAGGGGGAAAGGATCCTGCACTCTCTAGATGTGCGCAGACACCTCAAATTCTATCTAGACAGGACTAAATCATTCAGAAAGTCTGATCAATTGCTGGTTAGCTTTGCTGCAAGGGCAGAGGGCAAAGCCAGCTGCAGAGGCAGAGGGCAAAGCCATCTCCAAACAAACAATTTCCAGATGGATAGCACACTGCATCCATTTCTGTTACAAGCAACATGGAAAGCCTCCCCCTAAGGGGGTCAGGACTCACTCCACCAGAGCAGCCTCCACCTCTGCAGCCTTCCTCGGAGGAGTCCCCACCAGGAGCATCCTGGAGGCTGCCACCTGGACATCTGTTCACACCTTCACCAAACATTACCACCTGCCTATCTTCTGCAAATCCAGGGCAGGCTTTGCCACTGCAGTCTTGCAGGGCATCCTAGCCAGCCTCTAGTTTCCTTGACTGCCTCCACCCTTATCCTCAGCTTTGGGAATCAACCCAAATGTGATGACTGCAACACTGAAACATGAAGAACATAGTACAGTTGTGTACACTTACCATAAATGTAGATGTTCGAGTGTATTCACTGTTGCAGTCCTGGTTTTCCTCCCTCCATCCCCCTCTTTTTTCTTCTCTCTCCTTACAAGGGAATTTTTGGTATTTACTTTCTACTGGTGGGGTTCTTCCACCAGAACCTGGCTCCCATTTGGGGGCTCCTGACAGTTAGGGCAAGAAAAACTGATGTAATGGCATTGGCTGCCTTACTTTATACTACTGATGACCTGACGTCAGTCCTGAAGTGACAGCAACCAATGCAGAAATACTAAGCCTCTGGTATGCGGGCCGGCCGAGGGCTACTCTGGCAGGGATAACCCTAAATGTGATGACTGCAACAGTGAATACACTTGAACATCTACATTTATGGTAAGTGTACACAACTGTACTTTTTGGATGGATTTTATGAAGGAGTGGAAGACACCTGGTCAGTGTTCATCATTTGATCACTGCTGCAGTAACCATAGCTATATGGATTACATCCTTAATAGGATATAACAGAAAACCAGCTTCTAAAACTTAAGGACACTTTCCACCCACACAGGCCGCTAGCATGTCGAACAGAGCTGGAGAAAATTAACAGTCCTGTTGCCAAGTCCTTCAAAGCTTTCCTGCTACAGAAGAGGGCTGCTGTTGCAGGCTTTTGAAGATTCACAGATTGCTAGTAAGTCTCCATTGAAGACAGATAGATTCCCTTCAGGGAAAAAAAACTTTTGCTTTTTATTTTATTATGGAATCATTACTTTTTTCTGTGAACTACATTATTTGATGCTAAGGAATTTTATGTCTGTTGGACTGTAATTCAAGTTTTTGGTCAACTAGAAGGTTGTTATTTTAATGTGCAAACTTGTTAAAAGTATATATTATAGGATCTTGATCCCTCTCATTCTAGTTTTACAAGAAAAAGGAACTCATCAAATTTTGAAGATTCATAGTATAATGAGCAAGGAAATTATTTTGAGGGAACAACTTCTGTCCTTTCTCTTCAGGTAACTGATCCAGATTATGATGAGAGTGTTTTTTTTTCTTCTGATGGTTCCTTGAAAGAATTTTCTTTTTCTGAAACCATATTTAGGATGAACCAAATGTTTCAGTAGTAACATAATGACTTTCCAGTGTCTTTGAAGAACTATTAGGATTTATTACAATTATAATTTCCTCTACCCACTCCCAATTTCTCTAGTACTTTCAGCTTTGGAGGATGCTTTTATTACATCCTGTTACATGCTTAACGGCCAGCTTACAACCCCTTAGAAGGTAGACGGATTGTCTAACGTTTCTCAGTCTTACAGATTTTTTTATTTCCTATTCCCAGATCTGATCCTGCAGTGATTTTCTTTCTTCACCCCCCGATAAGGATAAGAAAGCCTTTGATAGATTTGGGAAAAAGTGAATATTTCTGCCACACTTATTTTTTTATAATTCATAATTGTCAGGCTTACATGTTAAAGTTTTTGCTTGCATCATTTGAGAATATGAGGAATATTATATCCATGTTCCCTCTACTGAGGAAGTATCTTCTGTGAATACACATATTAACTTCTGTGTCTCAAGTGATCAAACACTTTTTGAAGCTTGCTTATGCTTCAGCTGATATCTCTTCTAGAGCAGCTGCTACTGGAACTGCTATGAGAAGGTTTGCATTATTATATTCTCAGCATTTACCCAAGGATGTTAAAGCTGACATTTTAAATTCTCCTTTGGATAGGGAGGTACATTTTTGACCATTTGCTGCAGAGGTCCTGAAACTGATTCAAGGGATGACTCAGATTTTACAGTCTTCCTTTTCTAAGTTGTTAAAAGTTTACTTCAGCATCTTTTTATAAAAAGCAAAATAAGGAGACCCAGAAAATTTCTGACAGTGAGACATTCAAAAATCAATGGCAAGGGGGGTCCAAAAAGAAGGGGGGAGACTCACAGAAACCAAGACAGTCCAACAGTTCTGAGCGACTATCTGCAAATGGTAACCCCTTTTCCCACTCTAGGAAGTCTTTAAATCTCCCCCAGATCTCTACATTTCTCTTACTGGCAACAGATAATGTCAGATGAATGGGTTCTGAGAGTGATCTATCAGGCCTATAGATAACCATGGGGGTCCATTGCTCCTTTTCTGGGGAGATGTCCTTCATGGATGCATCTGCAGTCATAACAAATGGGTTGTCCTGTCGTCAGGCAGCCCTTCGGTCGGCCGGATTCCAAAGTCTGGGTCCGGCTTCGGCTGATGTCGCACTTCACCCGACGTCATCTCTGCTGGTCTTTGGGTATAAAGGCATCAGCCGGCGCCATTTTCCTCAGTCTTTCTTGCCGCGTGGCGCCTGAAGCAGAAGCTGTTCGCAAGTGCCGGTCGGTCAGATCCAGAGATTACTACTACCGAATACTACTTCGAAGACTTCTAAAAAGCTAAGTACCCGCTGGGGACTCTTTCTTGCCTCAGCCGATGTCAGAAAAGTCAATAACTGTTTAACTTGTGGGAAACAAATACCTCATAAAGATTTCCACTCTTACTGTCTGCCTTGCTTAGGCCCAGACCACGACGTAGCAGCCTGTTCGGCCTGTGCTTCCTTCAACCGACGAACGCTTAGGCGTCGGTCGGAGTTTGCTGAACAGTTTTTCGGCTCAGATTTTGCGTACATTATGCCGTCGGATCCTCCGGCTACCCAAATTGTTAAAAAACGCAAAGAAAAAGACCGACACTCGCGGTCCGCGGTTTCGGCCGAAACCACGGTTAAGCAAGCCGCGAGTGTCTCGGTTTCGGCCGAAACCGAGAAAACTGGTCAATCTTCAGCCGAATCCATGACTACTACTGAGGCTCCTGCTACCTTACCTGAATCGGCCTCAGAAATTTTGCCTACAACTGCGGTTCCTAGTGATTTATCAGACACCATCCCTTTGGATGTCTCTACCCCAGCACGTGGTGCTGCTAGGCCTCCTGCAGCCATGTCTATTAAGGCCTTTGCCAGGGCTAAAGCAGCCAAATCTGCTAAATCAGTGCCTGTTAAACCCCCTCACACAGGCCCACTTCTAGTTCACAAATGCTTACTCTGGCAGAAGATTTAATATCCTTAATTAGGGGATCCCAATCTCACCCAGACAGGGCCTCTCAGCCCCCAGAAAAGAGACCTAGAGCAGAGCCCCCTGAGCCAGTGTCCTCTGATGATTCTATGGATGACTCAGACATTACAGACCAGCCAGAGGCTCCTTTTCTACTTATGAAGATTCCGATGCTGAAGAATCCATTCCAGCTGCCTCTCCACCAGAGGAATTTTCCTTTGGGGAAACCTTACATGCCATGAGAGAACAATTCCAATGGCAGGGACAAGATTTCTCAGATTCAAGAAAAAGGCTTAGGACTTTTCTGCACTTACCACAACATAGGCTCTTAGCTATACCTCCTGTTCTGCCTGTTGTGGATGATGCATTTAATGATGTCTGCACTGCTCCTGATTCTTTACCTCCAGCCCCTGCCAAACCAGATAGATTTTACAGGGTGCCAGACACTCATCACCACCTATACAAGGCCCCACTTGCAGACCCCAAAACTATATCCCAGGGGCCTAAGGCAGTAGCCTCGACCACAGCAAAAAACCCTATTCCTTCTGAAAGGGAATCCAGGTCCTTAGAGAGATGGGGGGAAAAAGTTTACACCTCTGCTACTCTCTCAGCTAGAGCTTTAAACTGTCAGTTTCACATGATCCAATACCAAGAGTTTATGCTTGATCAGTTAACTATAAAACTGTCCTCTGATGAATCTTTAGATAAGAAATATGTATTAGAAATGGTGAATAACATCCAACAGGTTAGTAACCATTCCTTAAAATGTGGTTATGATGCACTGGAGGCTTCATTTAGATCAGCCATGACTGGCACAGTGATAAGAAGGCATGCATGGTTGAAAGAACAGGTCTTACCGGATCATGTTAAAGCAAAGCTATTAGATGCTCCTATGGATAAGGCCAGTCTATTTGGTACACCTGCCCAGCAGGTAATGAAGAAAATGGAAGAAAAGGCAAAATCTGTACAAACAGTTAAAGATTTCTTACAGGTTCAGCCCCCAAGGTTTAGCAGGAACTGGCCTGCTAAAAATTGGTCCTTTCCTGACTCCACAAGATCCCAAAGGGGCAGGAATAGACGCTCTAGAGGCAGAAATCAATCCAGAGGAGGTGCCTACAGAGGACGACAGTGGCAAGGCAATAACCGAGGCACAGACACAGCCACTGCCACTGCAACAGGACAATCACAGTGACTTGGCTCTGACTCCGCCTACCAGGGAGCAAATAGCAGCACCATTAGGCGGAAAGTTACCCTTATTTTCGAAAAATTGGCACTATATCACAAAAGACAAGTGGATTTTGCAAACCATAGACCAAGGCTACCGGTTCCACTTCCACACCTTACCAGTAAAAAGAGGAATGCCAAACCTGCCTCCAAATCAAAAAATAGAAGCTCTGCAGCAGATAGCGGAATTAACAAAGATGAGAGCTGTGGAAAGAGTACCAATAACAGAACAGGGCAAAGGATTCTACTCCAGACTCTTCCTAGTGCCAAGAAAAGAGAAAAGTTGGAGACCTATTCTCGACCTGTCCATCTTAAACACATACATCATTGTCCCAAAATTCAAAATGCTGACCCTACAGCAACTTCTTCCCATGCTGGGCAAGGAGTGTTGGCTGGTAACTCTAGATCTCAAGGAGGCATACCTGCACGTCCCCATTCGACCAAATTGCAGAAGATACCTCAGATTTCTTGCAGGATCAGAGCATTATCAATTCTCAGCATTGCCCTTTGGCTTATCTACTGCGCCCAGAGTATTCACAAAATGCCTGGCATCAGTAATCGCTCACTGCAGAGTACAGGGAAACCAAATTTATCCATACCTGGACGACTGCCTGTTACAAGCGGACAACAAAAGCAAGCTGACAACAGATTTACAAAGGGTCATTTACTTGCTACAAGCCCTGGGATACACAGTCAATTTACAAAAGTCAAGGCTGATACCATCCCAAACAAGAACATTCTTGGGCTGAATTGGACACAGTAAAACAAATGGCATTCCTAACTGCAGAAAACAAAAGAGCTCCCTCTTTACTTCTTGGCATTAACAAAGCAGAACAAACTAACAGCAAGAAAAGTTCTGCAGGCCTTGGGCTTCATGGCATCATGCATAATCTTGGTCCCACATGCCAGACTGCATATGAGAAAGCTACAGTGGTACCTAAAGAATTTATGGTCTCAACACAGGCACAGCTTAGAAACAGAAATACCACTAATCCCATGCCTAAAACAGGAGTTCCTATGGTGGGCTCAAGCATGCCAGTCAAACCCAGGCTTACCCTTCCACAACTTTCGAGCAAGCCAAACCATCACAACGGACGCCTCAGACCTAGGATGGGGGGGCGCACATGCTGGACAAATGCGTACAAGGATTGTGGACTCAGGACCAGCTGCACCTGCACATAAACCAAAAAGAAATGCTGGCAGTAAAACTGGCAATCCAAAAATTCAGACCATTCCTCAAAGAAGGCCATTTGATGATAAGGACAGACAACACCACAGTCATGTGGTACATCAACAAACAGGGAGGCGCTCATTCATACCCCTATGCAGAATGACTTTGGACCTTTGGAATCTGGCTCTCAGCTACAACATCCAGTTACAGGCAATATTTGTACCGGGAAAAGAGAACACCCTAGCAGACATGTTAAGCAGAACCACCTCGGATGCTCACGAATGGATGCTACACCCGACATCTTCAAGGCCATCACAAAGAAATGGGGAATGCCACAAATAGATCTATTCGCTTCCCCACTCAATCACCAGCTCAAAAATTCTGCACAAGGACATTCCACCCACTTGCATGGAAGGTGGACTCTCTATCCTTCAGCTGGAAAGGCCTGACAGCATATGCATTTCCACCTCTTCCTTGATGCACAAGGTACTACTGAAAATCAAAGAGGAACGCCCAAGGATAATCCTGATAGCTCGAACTGGCCAAGACAACACTGGTACCCATTGCTGAGGAGCATGTCTCGGGAGAAAATGTGGTCAATACCCTGATGCCTTTGATGTTAACTCAGAACAACTACAACATCATGCATCCAAACCTAAAACCTTGCAACTGACTGCCTGGAACATCACATAGCAGCAACTAACCCAGACCTTTCCCAAAGGGTTAAAGACATTATCCTTGAAGCCCGCAGACCTTCAACAAGAAGGAACTATGCAGGAAAATGGAAAAGGTTTGTCATTTGGAGTACTGAAAGAGGAAAAGATGTGTCGAACATAGATATTGCTAACATTCTGGAGTACTTGGCAGAGCTTCTACATACAGGCCTGTCCTATTCCTCCATCAAGATACATGCATCAGCTATTTCAGCAGAATACAGCTTTGATCCACCTGTCTTTTCACATCTTCTACTCAGGCAGTTCCTCAGAGGGATCAAGAATGTAAAACCTCCTAGGAAACCACCATTACCAGCATGGGACTTGAACTTTGTGCTAGAAAAGTTGACACTCCCTCCGTTTGAACCAGCAGCAACAGCAGATCTACAACACCTGTCATGGAAAACTGCTTTCCTACTGGCAATTACCTCAGCAAGGAGGGTTTCGGAACTACAGGCCTTAATGGCAGTGCAACCCTTCCTAATCTTCCATCAAGATAGGGTGTCCATGAGAACTAATCCTACATTTATGCCTAAGGTGGTATCCAGAGTGTCTTTAAACCAGGCAATCCACCTACCTACCTTCTTTCCCAATCCACAAAACAGAGGGGAAAGAATGCTGCATACCTTGGATGTACATAGACAGTTACGCTACTACCTGGACAGAACCAAAAGTAACAGAAAACTGACCAGCTTTTTGTAGCCTATGCAACAGGAAGGGAAGGAAAAGCAATTTCCAAACAGACAATCTCCAAATGGATAGGAAATTGCATAAGATTCTGTTACTCCTACCATGGAAAACCAATTCCACAGAACATAAGACCTCATTCTACAAGGGCTACAGCCACTACCACAGCTTTCTTACGAGGAGTGGCAACCAAGGACATTATTGAGGCGGCTACTTGGACCTCTGTGCATACATTTGCCAAGCATTATAATTTACCTCTATACTCTAGATCCCGAGCAGGGTTTGCCACTGCTGTACTGCAAGGGATCCTAACTACACCATAATTTTTCTTCCTCCTCCCCTAGTTTGGCTATGGTATTCTACCCATTTGTTATGACTGCAGATGCATCCATGAAGGACATAGTACAGTTTTGTACCTACCATAAATGTAGATGTCCGAACTGGATAGCATCTGCAGTCAGGATTACCCTCCCTCGTTCCCCTCTGTGGTACTCCTAGGGTATTTACCCTCCTAATAGCTAGCTGGGGGGGGGGGTCTCTTATGGTGTATTTGTTTGTATATATGTACATACATGCTTATTTTTGTGTTTGCCTTCTACTTTTTTGGAAACATTGGCATTTATCCAAAATTTAGCCTTCCAAGAGGGCAACTGGCATCTGGGGCAAGAAACACTGAGGAAAATGGCGTCGGCTGATGCCTTTATACCCGAAGACCAGCAGAGATGACGTCGGGTGAAGTGCGACATCAGCCGAAGCCGGACCCAGACTTTGGAATCCGGCCGACCGAAGGGCTGCCTGACGACAGGACAACCCATTTGTTATGACTGCAGATGCTATCCAGTTCGGACATCTACATTTATGGTAGGTACAAAACTGTACTTTCCTCCTCATCTATTAGATCTGACATTCTCCCCTCCCATCGTTCAGCATCTGCATCTGCAAATTCATGGGTAATAGAACCTGTTTCACTTTGTTCCCCTCCCATCATTCAGCATCTGCAGACTCATGGGTAATAGAACCTGTTCCACTTTTCCTGACAGGACAAGACTTTTATTCAAGACTGTTTTTAGTACAAAAGAATGAAGCCTTATGGAGACTAATCCTCTTTCCTTTCTCAACTATTTTGTAAAATCTCAAAGTTCAAATTGATGTCCCTTCACAACTGATTACTTCTGATTCTCCCTTTCAGTTCTTTTTTTTTTTTTGGGGGGGGGGGTACCTAGATTTAAAATATACTTATCATCTTGTTCATGTAACCTCAAACTGAAAACGTTTTAAGGTTCTTTTTATATGGATTACACTTTCATTTTTTTTTGCATTGCTCCTTGGGTTATCCATTGGTCTGGGGCTGTTCACAAAGTGTCTAGCACCAGTGATAAGAGTATTGCAGCCTACAAGGTATTCACAGTTTTCATTATTTAGACAACTTGCTAATCTTTGCAGATTCTTTTTTTTTTGGTAAAGTGCCAGGAATCTCTTAATTGAGTGTGGGATCTCTTTCACAGACTGGGTTTCCAGGAGAGCATTCAGAAGTCTTGTTTGACTCCTCACAGCATTATTTTCCTGGTGTGTCTCCTAGATAGCTCAGTTCAGAGAGCTTTTCTTCCCCAGAATACAACATAAATCTATATGTAAATTCAGCAAGTGAATTTCTCAGAATGTTAGGATTCATGTCCTGCATGATTCTCTTGATTCTTTTAGCCAGCGTGCACATGAGAAAGATTCTGTCTTACATAAAATCTGTATGATCCCAACTTCATCATCCTATGACATTTCAGATCCCAGATTGGGGATTTTTAGAAAGGGAACTGCTTTGGTGAAGAGATCAGTTTTATCCAAAGCCAGGTCTCCCATTTTCCCTTCCAGCTCCGCCACAGTCTGTAGCTACAGATGCCTTAGACTTTGCTTGGGCAGCAGTGTCTCTTGGAGTAAAAGTGCAGGGTCTTTAGAACAAAAAAGAGAGACCAAAACACATAAGCATAACAGAGATGTTGGCAGTCATAAGTGCTCTTATCTCTGTCATCTATTGTCCCCAGCGCCATTAATGATTACAGACAACACTACTGTGATGAGGTACATAAATAAACAAGGAATACCAAATATGGCGAGTATTACTAGATTCTGTGTCTGCAAAAATGGTATAAATTTAAAGTGATACTCCCCTGTAATAAGCAATCATAAAATCCTTGCGGGAGGCATGAATATATTTGTCTTCATCCCTTAAACATCTCACTGCTAAAAATTAATACTTCCCATAATTACTAATCCCCTCCCTTATCGGGCTAAATAAAGTGAATATTCTGTGATATGTTTTTAGAAACATTTTTAAAAAATGGATTCACGAGTTTCTTTGTAAATTTTAATATTTAATAGATTTGTTTGTTGTATATTTGCTTATGTTTCGTATGAAGTGTGTGGGATAACTAATCAGATTAATTCATTCATGATGTCACTTGTTATCAGGAGGGATTTAAATGTGGATATTGGGAAGGGTTTGTTTGTTCTGGTTAAGTCCCATTATGTTTTATTAACAGAGATGAGAGCACTCAACTTTTAATAAATTCTATTTGGATTTAGTGATGCTGTGGTTTTGGCATTTTCCTTTTGGCAGTAGCAATCATGCAATGTTCTGTTTTGGAAAAGTTCACTCTTGCTCCATTTGAACCCAGCTCATCAGGCTAATTTGAGGTTCATAACGTGGTGCTGTTGATTGCTCCAACTTCTACAAGAAGAGTGTCTGTGCTGCAAGCTGTCTTGGTGGAGCAACCTTATCTCATTTTACAGGAAGACAGGGTTTCCTCGAGAACTAATCCTTCATTTATGCATAAAGTGGTATCCAAGTTTACTTTGAACCAAGCTGTCCATCCCCATGTCTTCTTTCCAGAACACAAAAATGAGGGAGAAAGGATTCTTCATACTCTGTATGTCCACAGACAACTCGGATATTATCTTGACAGAACTAAAACCTTCAGAAACTCTGATCAGTTATTATTTATTTATTTTTTTATGAAAGCAAGAAAAAAGGACAACGTGTGTCAAAGCAGAGTGTTTCCAAATGGTTGGCCCATGCTTTCGCCTTTGGTCATACCCACCATACAAGTCAATTCCAGTCAGGCTCAAGGAGCATTCTACTACAGGCTTGGCTTTATCAGTGGCTTTTTAGAAAGGAGTAGACTTTAGAATTGTTCTAGAGTAATCAACCTGGTATTCTTTGCATTCTTTTCTGAATCACTATAACTAGATTCCTTTTCCAGGTCTAGAGCAGGCTTTGCTAGGACCATTCTCTATGTATTCTTGAACCCTTAACCTTTCTCCTCCCAGTCCATATAAGTTATGGTAGTCTATCCATTTAACTAAGGTTCCTGCAGCAGTGATCAAATGATGAGTGTAGTACATTTGTGTAAGTAAACTTACCATAACGGTAAATGTTTGAATGATCATTGCTGCACTAGCCGCTCTGTCCTATCACCCCCTTTATTTTTTGGTATGGTTTTTGATATCAGGGTCTGAAGCTTGAATTTTATTTACCTAGCATTGTCCTCTTTCAGAGCTGTAGCCTCCTTCTTACAGTTTGCATGAAAACTCTGATGGGCTTGGCACCCAGACTGCTGATTTACTACATCTTTGCTTGAGCTGTCAACATTCTGGACACATGAGAGGTGGTCTTAAGCTTTGGAAGCTGTACTGCTGTTACATTCTGTGGAATATATAACCCATATAGCTAAGACTACTGCAGCAGTGGTCATTCAAATGCCTGCTGTTATGGTAAGTTTACTTACACAACTGAACTTTATTTTGTGTGGTTGGAAACAATACATAGATGCTGAAGTCATCAGTTTCAGTATATAATTTAGCCCTATCCACTGGATAGCAGATATGTCAGCTGATTTGTCTATTTAGTAAATTCAAACCAGACATCATTATTTTAACATTTTCTAAGTTAATGACCTATAAGACTGATTTGTAACCTGGGATTTTGTTTAGTGTTTTATTTTTATTATTTTAAACAAGAAACATCTGTATTAAATGATCGTGTATGACATAGGCAATCTTACATTTATATAAGTGAAAACATATCATACTGACACAATTCCAATTGCAAACATTATACATTACAAACCACATTGACATAATTGCAGTTGCAAACATTATACATTACTTATAATCGCTCCAGTCATTGTCAGTCAGACATTACATAGCTCATTCAAGTTCTGCCTTCTTTTAAACCTTGTTCCTCAACTGAATGTATTGTTCCCACCGTTGCCATTTTTTTCGTATGTAATTTGCTCCTACCCTTTACTAAAGATCTCAATTCCAGTTGTTTTATCTCTGTTACTATATTTGCTACTTCTGGTAAAGTTGATTTAGACTTTGATTTCCATTTTCTAGTAATTGCTTTTTTGGCAACCACCAGAATTAGATTCACAAGGCCTTACTTTGTCTAGGCAGTTCTGATTCTGTATCATAGCTCAAAAAAAATGTTCTTAGTTACAGCAATTTGCTCACCCAGTATTTCTGATGGAACAGTCTGCAGGAAATCTTTAAAGTCTGCCAACTCATTACACTCCCAGAAAATATGTTCCCAGTTACCTCTTTCTTCCCCATCACTCCAGCATTTGCTGTCTCCCTGAGGAAAGATTCTTTAGAGTTTACGTGGGGTATAAAAATACCCATGTAAATACTTCCAAGCAAAGCTCCTAAATCTTCTAGAATTTGTTGCGTATTTGGGCACCACACATATATCCTCCATTGTTTCTTTGTGAATTGCTGATCCAGTCTCCCTAATCGTTTCTAACCTCTGCTGATTGATTCTTATAGTTACCATGCAGCATTTTATATGTCTACTAATTACTCCTGCAGTCCAAATAAATTATTAGCATCTTCCCATTCTATTATCTTTCTGTGTGTAGTTATTTGCTCCTAATACCTTTGTTCATTTGCCAGTTTTCTCCAGTAAATTCCAGCCCCCTCTTGCCTATTGTCTATATCCCCAATTTCAGTCATCTCTATCGGCAGAATCTCTTTTCTCCATTCCCGTGTTGGCTTAGTTCTTAGAATACTTTCTTCTACTTTGTGGATATAATATTCTGTATGACTGTTGTTACTGCATCCAAAATCCCAGTCTCTCCCTGTTTCTTGAGCCCCCCCCGTTTCATCATCATCATGCCTTTCCACTATGAATTATAGTTTTCTGTTTGTGCTGTGTGTAGGAGCCTTAACTGTGCTGCTCTGAAATACCCCTTGAAATCGGGTAATGCCAGTCCATCCTATACTATTGGAAGAATCGACTTATCCCACTTGATTCTTGCCGTCTTCCCTTTCCAGATAAAATCCTTCAGCTCTTTACTAATTGCTGTCCACAACTTCTCCTGTGATTGAGAAAAATATGCCTGACCTGTGTATAAGACTAAAGGGACTAAAAACATTTTATTGCTTGTATCTCACTATAGCTATCCATATAACAGAGCTTCCATTTTCTCAGTTTTTGTATTATCTTTGTTTAGTCTGTTCCCACATATCCTTAGCTACCACACTGGAATAATTTTTAATTCATACCCCTAAATACTTCATTTTGTCATATCCACATAAATATGGATATTGCTGAACCAATTTTAATTTACCGCATAAAGATATGAAACTGTCTCAAAATGTTCCAAAACAGTGTAATGTCCCTTTCTGGTTTTGTCAGGTATAAACTAATATCATCTGCAAATAGAGCCAGCTTTTCTTGACAACCATGGCAATTATATCATTTGGATTTCTGAGTCCTTTATTTTTTGTTCATTGTTTTAAGTTAGTTAGTGCAGGTTCCTATCACGTTGTCGAACTTTTAAAAGTTTGAATGTAATATGGTCGACACCATATGATCGAACTTTTAAAAGTTCAAAAGTTTCAACGGAGATCCCCGTACAGTGTGGCAATGGAAGTTTTCCATTGTCTGCACTGTAGTGCGATCTCGGAGTTGGTATATTTAAAGGGAGGGGGGTGTGGGGGGTGCAGGGGGGCTTTCTCCCCGCTTAAGCTTTCAGGTAGGTTTTTTTCTGTTTTTTTTTTTTATTTGATTTTCGAACTTTTAAGAGTTCGAACATATGGTCTCGAACATATGGTGCTCGAACTTTTAAAAATTTGATTATCTGATAGAGACCCAGTTAGTGCTTACTTTGGAACTGTAATATTTATTTATTATTTATTTATTTATTTATTGGCATTTTTTTTACCGGGATAGTCCACTGGGCGAAAAAGAGCCCATTTTCAGTGTAGGCTCGGAGAGAAAAGCTCCACAAAAACATGAACACAGAACAGGATGTACAATTTGTAAAATTTCACAAAAAACATGTACATGGAAAAGTAATTAACAATTAGTTAAGGTAAAGGTAAAACTGGATTTTCCAGTTAGTTACATTTAATACAGACTTAAATTACAGATTGAGACAAGACATATGTGAAAGGCTAACTTTATATAAAACTTCTACCATAAAAGTAGTTAGGTTAACGCAAGACATTTTGTAAATAGTGGCCATTTGAAATAGGTAAAGAAAAACATTATGGTAATTAAGTGTATAGATGTAAGAATATATTCATAAAGTAGGGGTAGTCAGGATGTAAAAGGTGAGGGCTTGGTGCAAGTGCAATTCCATATAGAAGAGAAGCAATATCATAAAGAAATGTTGAATGATACAGGGTTTTGATTAGATCTAATTATTGATGGTAGGGCATTCCAGGTTCTGGCTACAGTACAAGTGTATAGAAGCTGCCTGGCAGACAGGTTAGGCTTGTGCACCTGCTAAAGGTATTGATTTTCAGGTCTGAGAGACCTTTTGGTAGATAGTTGCTAAATAATGAACTAAAGGCAGGACAGATTAAAGGTTTGTAGACTATTTTATGTGCAGTTGTTAATTACAGGTAGAAAAGAGAGTGTGAGAATTCAAGCCAGTTAAGGGAGTGTAAAGCTATGCAGTTGTGGGTAGAATGTTTAGTGTTTGTAGCAAACTTGGTGATTTTGTTATAACATGTTTAAATCTTAGTTTTTACAGAGGATTGTAGGTCAATAAGTAATGGGGCACCATAGACAAGAGAGGGAAGTAAATAAGTGGTTGCAAGGGTTTGTTTAGTGGAAGGGCTAAGAACGTGTTTGTGCCTATAAAGAATGCCTAGCTTTTGGTGTGTTTTGTTCACATTATGCTATGTGCAAGTCAAATTTTAGGTGCAGGTCAAATTTTAGGTGTTCATCTGTTATTACTCCCAGTAGCTTAGTGTAAGTAACAACTTCAGTTATTGTTTTGTTTTGAGAGAGTATGGTAAACTGGGCCTTGTTTGTGAGTTTTTTCTTGGGGGTAAATAGAATTAGCTTGGTTTTGTTTGGCTTAAGTGACTGATGATTGTCACTAAACTAGATCTCTATGGAGGTAAAGGCCAGTTGAGTGATTTGTTGAAGATCAGACATGGAATCAGCAGAGCAGATAATAGAGGAGTCATCTGCGTATTGTATCAGAGAGCCCTGACTGAATGAAGACTGGAGACTATTAATAAAGATGCTAAATAGGAGGGGCCATGATATACAGCCTTGGGGAACACCAGTAGAGTTATGAAGATATGAAGAGAGAGAGAGTTCTTCCATTTAACTGCCTGCTGTCTGTCTAATAGGTAACTTGGGAACCAGTTAAGGGGGAGAGGAGAGACCAGTTTTTGAGAGTTGATTTAGAAATAGTGGGTAAGAGACTGTATCAAAAGCCTTTGATAAGTCTAAAAATAGGGAAGAGACAATGTTACCTGAGTCTCAGGCTTTACTGACTGTGTCCATGAAAGCTATCAAGGCAGTCATACTACTGTGACCTGGTCTAAAACCATGTTGTGTAGGAGATAGAATTTGGTTCTCCCCTCATGAGCGCTCCTGCAAGTACGGCAGTGCAAGGCTCAACTCAATAAGCATCCAGAAAACACAGCTAGCACTTGGAGAGTTGGTAAATCCATGGTTTTATTCATAAAATAGCAAGACAAACGAGTTTCGGCAGTGTCACTAATGAAGACACTGCCAAAACTGGTTTGTCTTGCTATTTTATGAATAAAACGCTGGATTTACCAACTCTCCAAGTGCTGGCTGTGTTTTCTGGGAGATAGAATTTGGTTAATAAAGAGAAAATTTAGAGGTTGTACATGTATACATTTCTCAAGGAGCTTAGAGATGGGAGAGGGAATGGCTATGGGATGGTAGTTAAAAATAGCAGTTGCCGTCAATATCAGCAGAATTGCTGCCTTTGTGGAGGAGTAGAATAAATGCCTTTTGTCAAATTTTTGGGAGTAGGATTCAAGAATGGATCTATTGATGAGTATACTGATAGGGGAGGCAATGGCATTGGCAGCTAGTTTTAGATATTCTGTGGGTAGGTTATCAGCTGCATTGGAGCTAGGTTTGAGTTTGAGAAGTATTCTTTTAATAGTAATAGTTGGGACAGGTTTAAGTATGAATGTGGGTGATGGATGGGTTGTTATTTCAGGAAAATTGAGGGAAGTTGAAGAAGAAGAAGAAGAAGAGTGGGTGGGAGGGGGTAATTTTGATGGTCTAGTATAATTAGAAATGTTTGGGATTGTGTCATAGTGAGGTTGGGGAAAGTTGGCAGTGATGTTTGATATAGTATTAATAAAATGAGAGTTAAAGAGATTGCCTGCTTGTGGTGGAGTTTTATCCAGATGTGGACATGGATTGCTTTTAGTGCCCTGGTTTATGAGAGACATTGTGGATGTCTAGAATTTTTTTGGGGTTCTGCTTATGATTGGTTTGAAGTTTTAGATAATACTGTTTTTTGTCTTTGGTTACTCGTCTTTTTACCTGGTTGGGAATTTCAACGGCTCTTTAGGGTTTTTATTTTTTTGCCATTGTTTCCAAGTTTTATCCCTATTTAGCCTTAGTTCTTTTGTTGGTTTAGTTAGCCATGGGACATGGTTAGTTTTGATTCTTTTTACTCGAGGGGGGTGCGAGCCTGTTTAGGGTTTCTAGAAATATTGCATTAAAGTAATTCACAACATCATCTAGAGAAAGAGTTTTTAGGATGTTCCAGTTCATATTTTTGAGTAGATTGATGAATATCTGAGGTTTGAAGTTGGTCAGGTTCGGTATTTCTTTATAGTAATGATCTTTTAAAAGGAGGAGACTGTTCTAAGAACAAAGGTGGGAAGATGGTCACTATGTGCATTTGGGAGAGTACCGGCTGAGGAGATTTTACTTGGATCAGTAACCAGTATCCAATCTAGGATGGAACAGTCATTATTACACCTACTGAATCTAGCTGGAATGATGATAAGTTGAGTGAATTTAAGTTAATGTTTGAGGATGGGAATTTAGAGCAGAAGTTTAGTCAGTTAATATTGACATTGCCCAGAGTGATAGTTTCATTTTTAATTGTAGCAGTGATCCAGGCAAGGATCTCTTCCAGAATAGGTATGTTATTACTAGGGGGTATGTGTAAAACTATGATACATAATCTTTTAGATTTATTTATTTTTAAGAAAGAGATGAGAATTTCAGTGTTAGAGAACTATGGAATAGTGTTTGAGTACGGGCAATGTTGTAGGTGTTAGGGAAAACGAGTGCAATAGCACCTTCTTTCTTGGGAAGCCTGTCTACATATAACATATTATTTCACTTTTGGCATGACATTTTTAACTTAAAAGTTTTTAGTGTTGCTTGTTTTTGTTAAGTAAAGAAATTTTATGGTAATGTATTAGTGGTAAGCATTTTTAACTGGGGAGACAGTTGATTTATTAGTCAGAAGGTTATTACAAGGCACACATTCTGAAACAAAGATCAGGTTTTATTTCAAATTATTCTGATTATGTTGTAAAAATGATGCTTCAGGTTTGGCACATATAGAGTATACAGGTACTGGTTGTATTTACCCATTAGTAGAATTAGTTCTGAAAAATGTGCCTTTGGCATCTTCAGATATATATATTTTTCTGAAAATGCTATCCTTTCCACACAAATGCACTGGCTAAGGTTTTGATTGCTTGAGACAGCATTCCCTGCATTTGTTTACCCAAAGGCCTTTCTAACCAAGCTGATGTAAATTTCATAAATAAATGCACAGTAAATATAGCATGATGAGTATTAAGTCTGACAGATATAAGCTCACATTAAGCACTGAAGTGTAACTTTCATCCATATTACATAACAACAAATTTGTGGTTGTGGAGAGGAGATAATTTCCTTTTAACTCTGGAAAGACTGCAGCCTTGCAGAGATTCTTAATATTGTAAAACTTAAGCCATGACAGGCAACCTTGTAAAGGCTTTAGTTACATAAAATCACTCATTTCCCAGCCTAGTTTAGTACCACCATGTCTTTATCATTGTCTAATGAAAGGTGATTTAGTCACTGCCTTAAGAATGGTGCCAATCATATGAAAAGCTAAGAGTATTGCACGTGAAACTGTGCAGAAAAGGGTGTCTTTCTCTAACCGCTGCTTTATTTGTCATAGGAAGACAGTGGTGAGGATTTAGCAAATAAAATTACATAAACAAACAAATAGATAAATTACAGCTGTATTTAACATTTCATTGAGGCAAACCAATGTAATGGCATGCCTACAAGCAGAATAGTTTGTGAGCAGATGAAGGGAGAGAAAAAGGAAAACATGCAGAAGACTTCCATGGAGTTTTAATTAGTGTATGCATACTGAGAAAAATAAAATGTTTGTTACATTGTAGAGTGGTTCATAGCATCATATCTTGTTGGACTCTGGGAGTAAGTAATATCGGATTACAGGTATTCACCAGTTTTAGAGAGTATGTCATGTACATGCAGCTATGAGTGCAAGACTAACAAGGGATAATCCTGAAATAGCTGATACTGGTTAGTTATTTTAAGGAATGTAATGCGGAGGAATAATACTTATCAGCCTACCTTTCCTTTTTCTTATTAATTTATTTCTTAAAATGCATTACATCTGTAGCATTATGTTTGGGGAATGGATCTTAATATTTGTTTCTGAGTGATCATAATATATCTAACTTCACTTTAAGAGCAGAGCTTGAGAGGTAGTTCTGTCTATTACATTTAGATAATAAAAATGTATCTTTTTATGACTGGCTGTTTGTTCATATTTTTATTATTTTTTAATATACATTTGTGCTTATCTGCTCAGCAGATGTAAGGAGGGAATTTATTTATTTGGTTTGTTTTCTTGACAACAGGGTGGGTTGAGTAGTAACAGGGCCGTTTTCTGCCATTAGCCAGGATTACAGCAGAAAAGAATAAAAATAAGCAGCATGCATATTATAGGGGGGAAAAGCAGATATAATGTCAATGAATAAGCAGGACATTATATAAGATATAAATATGCAAATGAGTAGCAGTGTGTATACATATATTAAACATAAAGAGAATAAATGAACATAACAGGACATTAACCAGGTACACAGATACAAAGTGTGTACACATTTTCTAAGTGCAATCAACTTTGCAGGCAGTCAGCTTATGGCACAATCCATAAGACATATTTCAAAAACTGTGGTCCTTAAAACAATTAATATAACCAGTAATTCTTAAACAAGCATGTTTATATACATATGAATGTGTAATTTCAGCGTTTTAAAGAATGAATAATTATCTAATCAGTGATTTACTTTGGTAGACTGTTTCATTAGGGAGGGTCAAGCTTGTTGATGGACTTTTTTCACATATAGTTGGAGAGAAAGGGAATTTAGTCATTTAAGAAATAAATGTTTATTTTAGAAAATGTTAGCAAGGTGTGTTTTCCTTGGGAAAAAAAAAACTGACTGACAGAGAAGCTGAGATTATGTAGACCTGCTAACTTATTTGTGGAAAAACTGTGTGGTAAAGCAGATAAAAAAAACTGCCATCCACAAACAAGTGGCATGGTGGAGAGGCGTAAATCTGCTCTCAAGACTACTCAGAACATTCGCAGACTATTTCAAGCAGGAGTGGACAAGTATCTGTCCCATTTCCTCTTTGCATACAGAGAAGTGTCTTGGAAATACATGGAATGCTTGCCTTTCATTCTATGCTGTGGTCACAGGATAATAGAGCCTACAGACCTAATTTGTGATAAGTGGGAAGGTGAGTGTGATTCCCACATAGAATATGTTGTTGCATATGTGCTGAATTTCAGGACTGGGCTTAAGGAGCTTCACAAGAGCAGTAAAATGTCTAGTATGACTGGACAGTGAAAGCTCAAGAATGCACAGTCAGACAAAATGTAATTATACTTAATTCTGTTTGGTAAAATAAGTTGCAGACAGCATATGAGGGTCTTTTCATTTTAGTAGAAAAGTAAATAATATGAGTTATTTGGTGGAGTTGTCAGGCAGCAGGCAGAAAGACAAATGCTAGCATGTCAGTATGATGAACCCCTCCATGATAGAGAGAGACACTAGTTTTTGTCTAATGCAGTGGGTTACAAGAGGAACTGAAGGGGGATCTAGTGGTTGATCTCCTCAGTGAGGCTCAGAATGACACCTTAGTGGCTAAAGTAACATGTCTCCTGTGACAATGTGAATTATTGCCAGCTATGCCAGGAGAAGTAGGGCAGTGGATGTGTAACATATGCCAGCGTAGCTAGCTGGAGTTTTGTAGTGACTTATATGTCAATTGTATATTAAAATGATTTGAACAGGTGCTTGTGTTAAAAATGTACCAACAGTCGTCCTTTTGGACAGAAAAGAAATACACCTGTATGTCAGACTGTATTATAACTGTTGAAACTACTGTATTATAACAGATGATGCTGGAAGAGAAAAGGTAATCTCAGTCCAGCTAATTTTGAAAAATAGTCTGCAATTAAGTTACCTGGTTTAGGCCATAAAGATTGTATCTGACTGCAGCCAGAGGCAAAATGTCTGTGAAAAACAGGACTAGGAATCCCATTGTATTGTCCTTAGGGGTTAAATAATTGGTACCCTGGAAGGGTGGAAGTTTTTGAAATGGTTTTATAGCTTCCAGATGCTATAACACATCTTAGCAAAGATCTGTGTGTGTATGGTAACACATATGTGCTAGATTCTGGTTCAGTTTTTAGCAAAGGGGGTAGTATGGGAACCAGACGTCAGATGGCCAGATCTATGTGATGTCATTCTGCAATCTAGCACTGAAATTATGTTTTAATACTAGATGAGACCGAAGTCTCAGAGCAGTCTGTTTTTGAAACCTGGAAAAGAATGATCACTCACTCACTTCATCTTGCCTTGCTTTAATAAATAACCAGGGAATAGTAATTCTTTGGATCAGTCAGGAAAATATAGTGAAGTTAGTTAAGTACTGTTTTTCTGTGTGAATCTGTCCATCTGTGCTATTTTTAATATTTCCTGTGATTGAAACTCTGGTATTTATTGTAAACAGATATTTAGTATTTTCATGTTCTTTTATTATTAAATATATTTAAATTTTTCTGAAACCACACAAAAGACCAGTGAAAACAGCTCTACTTTCCAAAATAAGAATTTAATAAAAACCTTTTAGTTGCCTGTCCTCTCCTAGCGCCTCGGCTGCAAGCCTTTACAATGTTATTGACTCCTATTTTTTTATCAGGTAAGTGGGCTGATATGTTGACTATTTTCAGCCACAACCAGAAGATATTCAAAAAACAACTTGATACCAGGTTGGGTCCCAGGGTATATACATTCATTGATGAGTTTGCATTCTAAATGGCCTTTGGCCTTTACATAGGAATTAATGAAAAATTGAACAACTGAATTGAACTGAACTTGGTATCAAGAGCAGTAAAGACGACACTTTACATGCAAACAAGACATTACATTTGAATACATACTTTGTACATACTTTATAAATTGAGAAACTTGTTCTGCTAGTAAAGTTTGAGTTCCATAAGTTGGCTAATTCCTTTCACTGACTCAGTACCAGGATAGGCTTTGACTCTGCCTTCTAATAGCCTGATTTTAGGCAGAATTTTTCACAGAAGTGTTTTTCACTGGAGCTACACAGAATTCCAAGGTAGTAATCATGTTACTGTAATTATTCATCCATCCTCTTAGACCCAGTTTATGCTATTCAGGATAATTTGAGGGGTAGGCAGAGATTTTCTAACAAGCTATGGAAGTAAGCCATAAAATAGTTTACATTCATAGGTTTATAGATATTCCAAGACCAGTGAATCTTCTGACCATTCACACCTTGCCAGTACCTTCCCTCAGGCAGCATCTCCATTCTTCAGGAGGGTCATCCCAGTTAAACCCAGAGTAAATTTATGGATACCCATCTAGTCTTCTAATTTATATTTAAAGTAGGATAGTGAATTGTACTGCTTAACATGTGAGGGAAGTTTAATACAAAGGTTTGTGAGGTGCTGCCTTATAAGCATGCCTCTCCACAGTGTTGCTCGTGTGAAGATTTAGCCCCCTGGTGCTAATATTGGACTTGCAGAGAAACAGGAGGACTAGGGTAACTGGTTCTCTAATGGTGCAGTAAGTGAGACTGAAATCTCCTCTCAAAAGTCTACAAGATGCTGAAGAAAGGGATAGAGCTTCCAGCCTATTTTGGTAGCTCATGAACTTCAGGCTTGTGATCTTTCTGGTTAGGAACCTTTGGGGTCTTGCTAATTGTTTGAAAAGATTGGCAGCCATGGTGGTGCAGCAGTTAGCGTTGTTGCCTCACAGCAAGATGTTCCCTGGTTCAATCCTTGGCTGGGGTGCCTTCTGTGCAGAGTCTGCAAGTCCTCCCTGTGGTCACGTGGGTTTCCTCCGGGTGCTCCGGTTTCCTCCCACATCCCAAAGACATGCTGTAGGTGGATTGGACACTCTAAACTGGCCCTAGGTGTGAGTGCATGTGTGTGTGTGCCTTCTGTGGAAGGTTGGGCACCGGGCTGACAACTCAACACTGTAAAACTCTACTGCCAATCATGAGTGGACAGGTGATCTGCTGTGGCGACCCCTAACCGGGAAAAGAAGAATGAAATACACCCCAAACTAGACATTGTACTAAATAATTGCCCTGATCAATGCTAAGCATAAGGGAGTGATTACCTCTGTAGACCATGATGATATTCCTTTGGCAATTAAGTGGGCTAACTAGAAGAATTTCTTAACCGCCCTTGTCACATGATGATCAAAAGAGACATGCTATCAGCCCAAAAATACATAGGTCCCTGACAAAATGTTTATTTTGTAGTGGTGTGTTGTCTGTACAGTACAGTGAGGGAAGGAGTTGTCTACCAAAAGTGGTGATGCTGTACTTTTTACCATTTAAGCCCATTTTTTATTCACCAGGGGTTTACAAGTTAGAGTTCATTCAAGAGAGTGTGGGTATCATAGGGTGACATGACAATAACTTACAGTTTGCTGTTTTCTGCAAACTTTGTTATCCAGATGTTTTGGCTGTCTGCTTGGAGATCTAAGATGTAGATACCAAAAATGAGAGGTCCCATCACAGAGCCCTGAGGGACACCACTTGTTACTTTCCTACTTACTGGTGAGGCACCTGCAGTTCATACTGTGGGGTACTGTCTTTCAGACAGTTTGCTGTCAAATGGGTCTATTTTTAACAGGATTCTTCCTATCACGGTTTAAGAGGTCAGTTATAATACACTCCATGATTTTGCAGATGAGGCCTGTAAGGCTGACAGTACTTTAATTACCCAGGTCAGTTGTAACGCCACCCTTATGGAGGGGCATCACCACTGCTTTGAGTCACTCACTGGGTAGAAAGTCAGTAGCCAAACTTATCTTAAACAGCTTGAGGAGTATGTCTGCAAGGGCATGTTTAACACTGTTTATTATACAATCGGGTGTATGATATGTAGCAGTAAATAAAGATATAATCAGGATTGTTGTATACCAGAAATCTGACAAAACCAAGGATCTTGCATGTTTGTTTTTTTTTTTTAATCCAGCTGCTACAGTGTTATAACACATTTTATGGAGAGAAACAGACCTTATAGATAAGCTTTGTGATGCACTTAAATGGGACAGTTTCTGGCAGTACTGAATATTTTGACTATGGTCTTTGGTGAAACAAAACCCTAGGAAAAGGACTCTATGGGCACATAGCTGTCTACTGCTCCCCCCTGCATATCCTGAGTGTGCCCGCTACCTCCCCCCATCTTGGCCACACCATTCAGATTACCTTTTTATTGTTTTTGCATACTTTGTTGTACTCTTCAGACATTTCCTGCATTTTTTTCTATATATCCTACCTGGCCAACACTGCACCATAATAAATGAGGAGGAAGTAATCAAATTAAGCTAGAGGTCGCATGGGTGACATAATGGTTAAGGTGGTTACCTTACATGCACAAGGTGCAGGGTTTGATTATCTCATGGGGTAATTGGCTAGGCTTAAAATGGCCCACAAGGGCAATTAGCCTAGTAGTAATCTATGAAAATCCCCAGAAGTCATTGGATTCTATATGCTCTGAGTTGCACTTTAGAGCCTTTTTTCAGATCTTTTGAGCCAGAAATGACCTGAACAAAAATTGTGGTAAAAGTTCATTCTTGCTGTTCATTTTCTTCCTTCATGCTTTCACCACTGCCTAAATGACAGACTGCAGTGTTAATAACAGTGAAGTAAATAATAGAATTAGCCGGAATCTGGAGCTTGATTGGGCCTCAGAAGTCATAGGGTTTCAAATGCTATGAAGTATATTTTAGTGCTTTTTTCTTCCAGACTTTTGTTACAGTTTTAGTCTGGACAAAAGTCACAGCTAAGTGAAGAAATTCAGTCTTATTTTTCTATCAAGGAAGAAAGCGAAGATGTGCCCAAGGCTTAATGATCAAAGCTGACAAAAAGTACTTCCCAGTAAACTGAGACTTACATCTTAGAGCAGTCTGTCTCCCTATCAAAAGAAAAAAAAAATACTCACCTTCTGTGTCCCCCTCTGATGTTGGATTTTGGATGAAAGTGAATGAATAAGTAGCTTCAGTGATGTATTCCAAGCTTCTGCTGTCATACATCATACAGGTTGCCTCTTCACCCCACCCCCAAAAGATAGCTATTGTTGCTCCTAGACACTGCCTCTATACAAGCTATAGTGATCTTGTGTTCAAATAATTACCACCCTTTTCTCCAGTCCCAAGCAAGTTTTAGTGACCTTCTGTGCACACCTCTGAGGTTTGATTGTGAGATGAACTTAAGAGATAATTTCACTGTTCTCAGCCCTCACCACCCACACACACCAGCTATAGCAACCTTCTGTGCACACCTCTGAGCAGGGCCAGTTGAACTGGTGGTTCCAAGGCAGAAGCCCTCACTAAGTTTGTGATAACATTCACTTCTACAGCTTGAATTGTGGATGCTGCCACAATCTAGATATTCTGCAATGCATTTTATGTCGTATTTTTGAAAGATAATGACTTGTAGAGTATGGATCACTATGATTATGCTCTGAATTTGGGGAAAAGACATGCTTATTATGCAATATTCTCACATCAGAAAAGTTCATAGCAAGCCACCCACTAGAGGATTCACAGTAATCAGCGGTCACCACAAACAAGCAGTGGGAAGCTGTTAAACAATTTAGTTAGACTGTTTTTTTTAAAGTCTGACTCAAGTGTTTAACAGTATGGATGAAATGTTTAACAGCGTCCTACCACTTCTGTGGTGATTGCTCTCTGAGTGGCAATATTAAGCATGTTATAGCCCTAATGCCTTTTTTCCCCTCTTATTTTTGAATATATAACTACTGGATCACATACCGTGTAGGTGCAACATTAACTTCATTTATAACTTACTGTGAATTTTTATGCAGTCATTCCAGACATAAATCATATTTACATTGTATTCATCTTGTGTCAATGATATGTTTCTGTTATGGTAGTAGACAGCTAAAAAAATGTACTTTTAGATCACTAAGTGCCCCTTTTGCCTTCTGCCCCCCCCCCCCCACCCTCAGGAACTTCTGGCACCCCTGGGTGTATGATTTTTCAACAAAGTGCTCTTTTAGATGAAGAATGCCCTAGCAACTTTCTAAATTTGCACATGCAGACTGTGTTGCTGTTTTTAATCATTCCTGGTAGGAACATGTACAACATGTCTGAGAGATGCTGAGCATGTTATAACGGGCTGTGTTGACTATTAAGGCAATCAAATGTTAGGTGGAAATGCAGAAGTAACACATCTTTGTCACTAGGTTTCTGGTGGCAGCATTCATCCACAGCAGGGATGTAGCAAGCAAATTCCATTTTGTACTCGCAAGCTGTTTGTGCAATCCCCCCCCCCCCCCCGACACCTATCACTTAAAAATGAACTTCTCTCTCAAAATGCTGTCCTCCCAAGCACTTAATAAATGTAAGTAACCTATTCAGCTCATTCCCCATAAAACTATTTAAATATTGTTTTTAGATTAACAATATTGCACCTGTTGTTAAAAGCATTTATTTAGACAGCAGTAGACATAGGACCTGAAAAAAAGCCATGCTGATATGAAACTCAGAAAAAATGTACTCAGTAGAGTACAAAGAGTATGCCTGGCTACACCCTTGATCCACAGCCTGCCAGAATGAATGCCATTCAGACAAAGCCTACTTTTGTTATCAAAAACAGTTAAGGAGATTCCTTAAGAAAATGGAGTATTGCAGAAAGTTGGGCCCTGGTAGTAATACAGCCACTGTTCTTGCACGCTTTACCTGTAAAATAAGCTATATAATGTCATGAAAACAATGACATTTATAAACAGGCTTTCCAGAAAAAAAGATGAGGCCTTCTATGGACCTCTTATAGTAGCCAGTCCTGATTATACCCAGGAATTTATCATGCGGATAACTGATTCAAACCATGACCTGGGACTGTACTCAGAAAGATTTCTTCACTGGGAGAAGAGCATCTTGTAGTATTCCTTTGGCATAGACTAAAGAGAAGGGGAGAAGAGGATACAGCTTTTGAGAAATAATTTTTGTGAATAGTTTGAACTCTTGAAAAGCTTCTTAGGTTCATAGGTTCATAGGTTGGTACTCAGCTATTGGCCCTAGGGCCTATACAAGCCTAGCCCTAACAATTCCCTGGATATTTCTTCCCACAATATTTACTTCTCTGGATCCCTGTCTAGCAGGGCGACTGACATGATCCCCGGGGTGAATTTCCTATCTCCCATCCAATCGTCAAGGTTCCTTTTGAAGAGGGCCAATGAGGCGCTCTGCTTGACATGTATGGGCAGTCTATTCCAGAGTATGGGGAGTCTCTGGGTCAGGAACCTGTCTCTCCAGCATGTTTTGTTAATTGTGATGACAAGGTTTAGATCCCTGGAGTGTGTGGCTCTGTGGGATTGGGATTTCTTTAAGTGGAGCATGTCCAGCAGCTCAGGGCTTGACATGGCCTTGTATGTTAAGCAGAGATCGCCTCTGAGTAGACGATATGCCACAGAGTATAGCTGGAGATTTTTTAGACGGTCAGCATATGGCATCTGCTTTAGGCCTGTGATTCTTTTAGTGAGGAATTTCTGTGGCCTTTCCAGCTGTTGCAGATGTCTTGTGAGGTACATACCAAACAGGGAATTATACTCTATAATGGGTCTAATGAGTGATGACTACAGTGGGACAATGGCCTCCTTTTTTCTGGTTGAAAAGACCTTACTGATGAGGTGTGCCACATAGAAGGATTTCCTGACTGTTGTGGTGATGTGGTTAGCGAAAGTGAGACCACTGTCCACCTGTGTCCCTAAGTCTCTCATCACACTTTCGATGTTTAGTGTACTGCCACCTATGTGGTAATTCATGGGTACATGTTGTTTTCAAAAGGGGATAACTATACATTTCTTGGCATTAAGCTTGAGCCCATGGCTCTGGCACCAGGCATCTGTTTCTGTAAGGCCCTTTTGTAGAATATCCACATCATTTTGGGATTCAATAATGGCTCCCAGTTTGCAGTCATCTGCAAACTTTGTTAGCCAGAGTCCCTTAGTGTTGGCCTGTACTTCAGAGAAGTAGATGCCAAGCAAGAGTGGTCCCAGGACTGAACCCTGAGGTACTCCACTTATCACTTGTCTGGAGCTGGATTTGGAGTCGGCTACTTTTACAGTCTGGGTTCTGTCAGTAAGCCAGTTGGCAACCCATCGAGTGAAGTAGGGATTTATGCCCAGCTTAGTAAGTTTATCCATGATTCCAGAGTGGGGGATGGTGTCAAAGGCCTTGGCGAGGTCCAGATAGGCTGTGTGGACCGCCTTACCCTCGTCCACAGCTCTGGAGACAGATTCAGGAGACAAGATCGGCCCTTCACAAACCCAAACTGGGTGGGGTCCAGTGTTTGAAGGTTGCCACTGTCTTTGTTTATAAGTTCCATGATAATGCGTTCCATGCCCTTGCAGATCAGGCTTGTCAGACTGATGGGACAGTGGTTCCCGGGATCCAAGTTGGATCCCCCCTTGTGGAGTGGGATAACTGTAGCTGTGCGCCACTCAATGGGCACGAAGCCTGAGGTGAGGCTATGATTAAACATGACACTTAGGTGAGGTGCCAGTTCATTTTGTAGTTCATGTAGTACACAGCCTGGGATGTCATCTGGTCCCATGGATGCTGTATTCTTAGCTTTGGAGAGTGCGGTTTCTACCTGTGTGGCCGTGATTACCGGAATTCGGCAATCTTTTGGTATTGAGATGGGCCCTTTAGGGGGTGAAGTTGGCACTAAATAGATCTGCCAGGATAATGGCAATATCCTGGGGATCAGTATATTTAATGCCATTCTGTTGTAGCTCAGAGCAGATCTGAGCATTGCCATTTAGATTCTTGACATAACTATAGAATGCCTTGTGGTTGTCTTTGGAATCTTTGGCAATTTTATTTTCATAACTAGCTTTGTAGGGCGGAATATTCGCAGTAGTTACACACTGTAATCCCTTAGAATGCTTACACATAGCCATTGGGCAAAATAGCAAGCTTCTTCAATTTAGCTTCAGATTTCAGTATTGTGATGTGACCAATGAGCATAGAAGTGGTGCCAACAGTTCAAGTGCAGATGGCCTTTCAAAGCAAGGAACTCAGTAGTATTACTTAAAGTGTTCCACCCCAGGCTATGTTTCTTGAGGGTTTTTGGGAAAGTTTGCTTGGGATCTACACAGTACGCAGAAATATAGTGAACTGGTACCACACTAAAGGAAATGTAACAGTTTGCAGTTGTCTTTCAGTAAAACACAAAGACAGCTGTATTAATTTGTATTAATCTGAAGTAAATATATTTTTTAACGCAAATGTCCAAATAAAATTACGGGTGTAGCTTCCAGTAAGTTTTACAACATGCAAACTATGAACTACACAGGCTATGTGTTTGCTTTCAGTGAAGCTAAGCAGAGCTGTTAAAGAGTAAGACTGGCTTTTCAAATGTGTGTGTGTTTGCAGCATTTAAATCTAAATGCTCTTTGAAATGCTACTTCAGGCCAAAAAAATAATGCAATAACTTTTTTGGAAAATCCTTCCAAAGGCATCTCATTGTAGAGACAGGAACGTTTTCATTCAAAGTGAAGAAAAGTAAGGAATACTGCCTGAAAATTGTGCCCAGTAGGCAAAGGGAGATTGTTAGCCAGCCAGTTAGCTGTTGCCTTTCTTCTGGATTGTGTACAAGGGAACTACAGTCCTGAAACAGAGCTAAAGCTGAATCTGTTTGACGATGAAACTGTTTAACTGCTGTTTGGACTTATAAATCAGATGTAGTTAGAAATTGGTAAGCCTTTTAGTTATTGGCAGTGATAAAATCAGGTAAGCTGTTAGAATTCTTGTTTTTGTCATCTGTCTGTTTTAATCAATTAATTTTATTGTGCAAGTGTAAAGCTATGAGTAGATTTAATTTTGCAAAATGCATATGTGTGTGTGTGTGTGTGTGTGTGTGTGTGTGTGTGTGTGTGTGTGTGTGTGTGTCTGTGTCTGTGTGTGTGTGTGTGTGTGTGTGTGTGTGTGTGTGTGTGCGTGCGTGCGTGCGTGTGTGTATACAAACACATAAAAAATTCTATTATTTCATTTTAAATGTTTCTGGCTGGTGGTTTATTTCTTGACTTAAGGGCAGGTCTAATGAACTGGTGTAAACTTAGCTGCTGGTTTCCACACCAGTTGATGAATTACTTCTCATCCTATTGCTACTATACAGATATTTAAATTACTTGTAAGGGTAGACATTGTGCTGTTGGTGTGCCAGAATGGTCTGGCTGATGACAGCATTTAAGTATATATATGGGAAGGGGAAGTTGGTACTGGAGTGATATTGTTAACCCTTCCTGGAAGTAGTGTGGTGTGTGTGTGTCTGTGTGTGTGTGTGTGTGTGTGTGTGTGTGTGTGTGTGTGTGTGTGTGTGTGTGTGTGTGTGTGTGTGTGCTCGTGTATGTGTCTCTGAAGAATACTCTTAGATCACTTTCTAGTGAGTTGAAATAAGGAAGACTTTAGTTTGAAGACTCTGCTCTTTGCTGTATCCTGAATGTGGCTACTTTATCTAAGGCAACACCAGGCGACTCTGTAGTTTTGCTCACTTTTTTGTATAAAAGTTCTTCTTTTGGTGTATCCTAGTATCATTTAGAATTGATACATTTCCAAGTAACTTTGCTACTAGTTTAAGGTCATTTTGTTACAATTTTATTGCCTTTTTCTAGTGAAAATGTGACTGACAACACCCGACCACCCTCCACTTTTTTATATTCTTGCCTCTGAGGTTCATCTACTGGATAAGCTCAGTTAATGACTGTTAGTGTTGCATTGTTATTAAACAAAGTTTTCCTTCCTCTCCATTATTGTTCAGATGTTGGCCATTGTTCTTGCTGTTGTTAAAGTGTTTTTTGTAAGTTTAGTGTGTATAAGAAAGAGTGTAAGAAGTGTAAAAAATGTAAGTGCAAGAGTAATTTTCCTTTTCTGGACAAGCATACTTTTTGTGTGGTTTGCCGAAGAGAGGAGCACTTTTTAGCTGACTTTAATATTTGTACTGCATTTACATTGACTATCATTGGGGACAGAAAATATAGGCTAGCTTTAGTGAAAAGTAAAGTCTGTTTATTTTTAATTGTCAACTTGTATAGAGCAGAGTTCCTCGTGGACCATTTTTCATACCTCATTCAAGTGCACTTTTTGTTTAAGTAACTTGCTGCTCAGAGACAGCAAATTAAGCTGAGGGAATCAAATCCTGGACCATGGGAAGCAGCTATTTTATCCATTCTTAGTCTTAATCTTCTGTTCTGCCGTTGTAAATACAGCTAAGCTTCCACTCCTGGGTTGAAATTTACACCCTCACACTCCTGATAACACTTTAGAAGTTTGTTTCCAAAGAGGCAGAGATTTAAGAGATTAACAGAAAGCATAATTAAGGCATCATTCCTACCATTCCAGAGTACTACTCCAGCTCCTAAAAAGTCAAGGCCTAAAGGTACTCCATTTTGCAGTCTGGAGTGTATAAACGCGTGTGAGTTTAATTTCAGAGACTCCACCACCCAAGAGCTGAGAATTTCTCCTCTGCTTCAATTGAAGCATCAACAAATTTATCTACGCATGCATTTTTCCTGGTGTTGTTGAAGCATTTCAGTCAAATTTAATTGTAGGAAAATACTGCAGACTTTTCTTGAGCTGTTGCATAAGCTGTCTCAGGTTTCTTCTTCAACTGACATTATGGTAGTTAGCGATCTTTACCAGATTTTTCAACTCCACAGTTTCAGTTCTTCTTATAGTCCACATTTGGGCTGTGGTTCTTAAAATACTTATGTCAGCTCCATAGTTGTCTGTGCTAATGTTAGCTGGTCTTTCGGTGTTAACAGTCATTCCGATGCATGACTTTAGCCTTTGATGTCAGTGCCATCAACATAGACTTTGCTGTTCCGTGTTGACAGTTGTCCCAATACCATGACCTTAGCCTTTGATATCAGTGCCATCAATATAGACTTTGCTGTTGACATTGAGCTTCTAGATGCCAGTGTCATTGGCATGGACAAATCCTTTGGCACTGGAACTTGGGCCTTTTTCTTTGGTGTCAGTGTTGGCCTCAAGTCTTTTAGGGCTAACTGTTCTGTCACCAGAGCTGGCGGTTAGGCTTTATGTGTCATTGTTGTTGAAGTCAGCCTAAAGGCCTTTTGTTGTTTTGGCTTCATTGGCAGGGTTTGTACCCTTTGGTTTGAGCATGGAATCTCCTTCTATAGTTCAAGCCATGGTCCCTATGAATTACAGTTGAATTTTTTGGGTTGACATTCATAAGACCTCTGCTAGCTGAGGGGTTGGTATCTGCATCACTGCCTCCTAGTATTTGCCCTGTATGACTTATGCATTCACTTTGGACTCAGTTAGACTGCCACATATGACTATTACCTCGACCATGCACCTTCATTCTCAACGGAATAGATAGATCAGAGGCCACTCTGAACCAGATAATTCTTCCATTTCACACTGATCACCTCTAAGGCAAGGTAAATAGAGTCACTGCAAGAGTAAGTAGTTGGACATCCCTCAGGAGTCATCCATACCAGATGTCAACATGGATAAGGAAACTGATCCCCCACCATCCCCAGATGACCCCAAGGTTGTGGAGATTTTAGAAATTTTAAGGTGAGAGGGGACCACAGATGTCACATTCCTCTCTGGAACATATCTTGTAGATTACTTTCTGATTCCCCTGAGCTGTCCCCCTGGGTGATGCCCAATCAACAAAATGGCTTGACTGGTGGTCAGAGCTGCATGGTCGTACCTGGATGTTTTGACATCCATCTCAAATAGGTGTGACAAGGTCCTCTGACTCCCTATGGAATGGACTTGTCTGTTGCAGTTTCCACAGATTGACTTTGTGTTGCAGCAGATGCCTTCAAGAAGGCTACTACACCACAGAGCTTCAGCTTTCATCCACCCAGTAAGGCATCACATGTTTTGGACACATTAGGAAAGCATGGTTGAGTATCCTCCACCTTTTCCCTTAGGGCTATAAGCCATCTGTTGCACATGGCACATTTCCAGCCAACATTGGCTAAAAAAACAAATCTCTGAAAGGGATTGCTAGATGTGGACTTGAAATTTAAGCTGCAGTCCATGCCTTGGGAGAACCTTATGATGTGACTTGCTGATGACACTGAAGATGGTACAATTAAGAAAGCAGGCACTAGTCTGACAGAATGCTATCATGTTTAGCTGAACCTCACTGACTTTACCAATGATACTAAAGCAACCTTCATCAGTGCACCCTTTGATGGAATTGTCTTTGGCCCCACTGTCACAGCCAAGTGAAGGAAATAATAGAATGGAAAGATTCCTAACATTGCTGTAGTTGAATTTAAAATTCCAAAATGCTCATTCTGAAGGATGCAGTGGATCCCATGCCTGACTAGTAACAATGCAGCAACCAATGGTTCTGGGAAGCTTGGGTGTGTAAGTTTCTAGGATAGTCACCACCCAAAAGAAATAATAATAACAATAATTTGGAATATTTTTGAAAAACAATGTACTGTGCATCTCTTCTGGGGAACAGCATTCTAGTCCCTGAGACCTTTTTGCCTGACTCACTGTGAAAGCAGTCAAAGGTCATCCATTCTTCCACTTATCTACAGGGAAGGCCATCACATGGGAAAAGTGAGTCAGGGCAATAGTATCCAAAGGCTAAGCAGTTCCTTTTTTATACACACACCTTGACTGCATTCTGTTTGTTACCCAGATATGTCACCCCAGTGGAAGTGTGAGGGAAGAAAAAAGGTACTGAGCTTCCTTCAGAAGTGAGCCATCCAAGAGATTTCTTTCCAGAAGGGGTAGGCTTCTTTGCATGATTCATTACTGATCCAAAGAAAAGCAGAGAATGTCATACAGGTTCTAGATCTGAGCAGCATAAATCAGCACGTCCCAAAAGATTGCTACCCATGGCTACAGAGCATTCTGTTCTTTATTATTTACCTAAAGGAGACTGGATGTCCTTTTTGGACATCCAGTGCACCATTTTTGCATCAAGATTTCTTACAAGTCTAAAACAAAAAGTCTTGCAAAATGTGACATAAGTTCAAATGTAGATGACAGGAAACAGTTGTATAAAATATCAACTTGCCAAACATTGTGGGTGCATGTAACACAAAAGCTGGAAATAGTTTAAAAAGCTGTCATATATAACAGTTGGGAATAATAACTTCTTATCATAATGACTACACTAAACATATTATTTTGGAATGTAAATAGCCTCACAGGTATACACAAAAAAGTCAGAGTATTGAATTATATTAAGAAATGTAGAGTGCGAATAGCAATGCTGCAGGAGACTAATTTGGAAAGAAGTGAGGATGTGAATTTGATAAAGAAAGGATTTCCAGATGGATGATTGGCAGAATATCAGGGACAAAGGCAAAGGGGAGTACTTATAATAATTATCAGAGGACCTCTAATAGCGATAGAAGAGGGAAAAAATTAATAGAGAGGAGGAGGATTATGCTGGCATGTATTTGTATGCCACCAATAATTGCTATTATGGAGTGTAAGAAACTTTTGGGAGAAATAATCGGCTTTCAGTAGGGAATATTACTTATAGGTGGGGACTGGAACTTGATTTGCAACAGTGAGGCTGTATCTAGGGGACCTAGAAGGGAAACTGTAACAAAAGAGGGTAGATTTCTGAAGAAATTAATTAAAATAATTGGTATGGAAGATGTGACTTCATTAGTCAGAACTTGGAGAGAATTGACATATTATTCCCCAGGGTATAATAACTGGGCTAGACAAGGCAGAAATTATATTTTAGAGGAACGTATGCTTTTAATTGAAAGCTTCGACACATATCCAACATCTATTTCAGATCATGTGCCAATAACAATGCAGGGTAATGAAGTAAACAATGAGACACTGGCGCTTCCCCGCCTATCTGTTAAAAAGAGAGGAATTTGAGGAATGGGTAGTAGAAATAATTTGAAAGTTATTAGGGAAGATAGAAATCTCTTCAAACGTTATAGCTAGTGAGTAGGATAAAATGAAAGTGGAGTTTTAAAATAGGGAAGAAATATAAGAAAAGGAAATATGATTAAAAAGTAACAATAATTCCTTACAAGGACTGACAAAGGTTAAAGTACTACAGAATAAGGGGACTCTCACAGAACAACAGGTGCAACTGCAGAGTGTTAAAGAGAAAATGAGGGAGTATCTGGATAATAAGCATGAATTTAGAAAGATGGCTGTTAAGCAACTGTTTTTTGTTAATAACTCCAGAGCATAAAAACTCTTAAGGACAAAGACTTAGTAACAAAAGATAGAAAGGGTTGTTGCCAAACTTAGGGAGCCTGTAATAAGAAAAAATAACCAAATATCCTGTATAGGTATTAGAGATATTTTGGAAATTTTATGAAAATTTGTATAAAGCAGTGGAATGTGGAAATCAAGAAAAAGCACAACTGGAAATATTTATGGAAGGTTAGAAATAGACAAGGTTCAACAATTAGCAGTCAAGATTGGAGTCTACAGGAAAGTCTCCTAGATGGTATTCCTGTGGAAGTTTGGAAGCTAGGAGGGAAAAAAAGTGATAAAGATCTGGAAGGTTTTGTTTAACAGCATTTTAAAAGGAGAGGAAAACACCAACATCCTGAAAGAAAGATATGGTGGCTGTAATACATGGAGACAGTAAAGGCACAGCCCCATTAAACCATGACTATAAAGTGTTTATATCTGTAATAGCTACAAGAATGACAAAGGTGTTGACAAAATTGATAGATATGGATCGATGTGGTTTTACAGAGGAAGGGCAAACAAACATTTGACAGCATTAATAGAACAATGATGATCAAGAGGGAAGCAGAATGTAAGAAAATACTGCTGTCATTGAAGGGTCTTGACAGATAGGTGACATTTGACAGAGTAAGCTGGGATTCTATGTGTAGGGCAATAGAAGCATTTGTATTTCCTGATACAATAATAAGGTTAATTAGGAGGATATCTGAGGGCTTGGGGCAAAAATTAAAGTAGGTGTGTTCCCCTCTGATAAGTTTTGCCTGCAGAGAGGAGCCAGGCAAAGATATCCTCTTTCCCTTTTTGTTATTTATGTTATATGTAGAGCTGCTAGCAAATATATATATATATATATATATATATATATATATATATATATATATATGTGTGTGTGTGTGTGTGTGTGTGTATATATATATATATATATGCATATATATATATATATATATATATATATATATATATATATACATATATATATATATGTAAGGGACTCAGAAATTCAATGATGCAATTGGTATGGTAATCCAGAAAAGTTGGCTGTACTTGCAGACAGTATTATTGTGTACCTCATAAAACCAGAAAAGGATATCTCAGTGTTCTGGAACATTTTGTAACAGTTTCAAGTTTTTGGGGATATAAAACTAATGAAGACAAAACAAGGACTGTAGCTGTAAACCATGTACCCACACATGAATTGGTTCAGCAATACCCATACGTATGGGACACAATAAAATGATGTATTTAGAGGTATTGGTTAAAAATGATTCTGTTATGACGGCTAAGGATGTGTGGAAGGAGGCAAAACAGAAGACAATACAAAAACTGGGAAACTGGAAGCTGTTGTTTATGGATATGGATAACAAGATACAAGTAGTCTCTTTAGCTTTATATACAGGTCAGGCATATTTTTATCAAACAGAGTTGAAGTTGTAGACGGTAATTAATAAAGAGTTGAAGGATTTTATCTGGGAGGGGAAGAGGGCAGGGTTCAAGTGGGATTAGTTGATCCTTCCAACAGAACAAGGTGGTTTAGGATTACTTGATTTGGAAGGATATTTTAGAGCTACACAGTTAAAGCTCATGTTTGTAACAGAAGCAGAAAGCTATAATTCAAAGTGGAAGTAGATGATGATATAGCAGGGAAAATTTCAAGAAAAGGGGAGAAAGTGTGATTTTGGATGCAGATCCTTAAGGAGAATAACAACAGGATAATGGCTTTGATGACCTCCACAATGTGCATGACTCCTAAAGCCTGATCTCATATTAAAGTGCTGCAGTGGATCCTCAAAACGTTGTGGAGTCAACTTTTAGACCATGTGACCTTTCCAGTCAAAATCTACAAATGTTGCAAAGATCATAACTGTTGGCTGTTCAAACATAAGCTTTCTCTGAGCATACCCTTTTAGCCTCTGGTCTGAGCAAGTGTGCCACCATGAATACTTTTGTCCTACCATAGTCCTGGGGCATTTTCCAGGGCAGACAGTCCAGAATGTGGAGTTGATTACACACAGAGGCTAGTTTGCTCAAATTTTTTTCTGGAAATAAGAGTGATCCTCCTCACTCTACAGGCATTGTAGGATTTCATCCATAGGGTACAGGTTATGGTTTGGCATCTAAATAAGCAAAGGATGAAGCCATTCATTCCCCTTTTGCCAAGAGGCCTCAAGAACATGGAAATTGTCTACATCCAGCTGTCATCTTCTGATAGCTAGTCACATGCTAGGAGAAGCCAGCTCCTTAGCAGATTGGCTCCATCAATGCCTATTGATGCCTGGTGTGGTCTTTCAGTAAATCTATAGAACAAAGATTTTCCAATGCTGGGAGACCCTTTATGTGGCATGTTTACATCCCCAGCCTGTCCCAAATGCAGCAAATTCTTTTTCCTCTCTACTCCCTTGAGAGAGTATCCCCAGGGTGTTCTTATACAGAAATGGCCCACAGGACTCCATTGTGCTTTCCCCCATTTCCTGTGTTCCCCAAGCTTCTTCAGAAGGACAGAACGAAAAATCCCAGGGTTATTCATATTGCCCTTAACATATTTGGTTTCCCTTGCAGTGGCTTAAGCTTTTTGAGAAGCTTTTGTACCTGAGGCTGTCAGAACTCTGTTGACACACCTGTCCAGTATGCCTACTCTAAACCTCCATTCATTACATCTAACTTCATGGTCACTCTATTTCCACTGATGACTAGGGACTCTTCTTACCCAGTCAGAAACTTAGCAGTTAGTAAAGTACAAAGGTAACTAGACACATGTTTTAGTATAAGCAGTGTCTTGGATCCCTGTACTGCCCCTGTTTCAGCTAATGCAGATTATTTTCTTAGATATTTGATTCTGGTTTAAGTTTTAATCTTGATTAAGATGCTGGCTCCTTCTCTTTGACCTCATTAAATCTACAAAACTTTATTGAAGGGCATCATTCTTTTATGTTTTTTCTTAAGGATCCTGTTTCGTCGTGAAACTTGTACTTTGGTTAAAAAACGCAAAAAGAAAAATCTAGCAAAGCTAGACTTTCCACTGTTTGATACGTTAAACCACTTGTATCAGAGGCAACATGGGATACACAGTGGAAAGATTTTTCTTTTTGTGGTTTTTAACCAATTGGTTTTCCTGTGTGACCTTTTTACTCATTGTTTTAGTTTGTTAGTTGGGATATTTTGTAGACATCTTAATATTTATGGATATCAGTTGGGTATGACAACCCTGTGTTTCCAAAAGATAAACATTCCTCTTGTGCTGTGCTGATGATACCATAAGAAGGCAGAAACATGCATGTCCACAGCTAGAGGGTTTGGCTTTATTGGCCTAAGATTGTCCGTAAATAGACTTAAAAGTAAAAGAAAAAGTCATGGACATTCAGAATTGCCATTTAGCTGAAACACCTGATATCCTTAAAGGGTAGTTTGCATATATCTCATGTTGCCTCTGATACAAGAGGTTTAGGGTATTGCACAGTGGAAAGTCTTGCTTTACTAAATTTTTCTTTTTGTGTTTTTTAAGAAAATTGTACTTTGTAATACTAAAGTTAACTTTTCTACCCTTTGAGCCAGCTGCAACAGCAAATTAGAAATATTTCTCTTGGAAACCTCTGTCTTTGGGCCATCACTTTTACCAGATGAGCTTCTGAGTTGCAAATAGTAATTCTATGCTTTGTTTGCTCTCAGGAGATCTGATATCAGTTTACCACTCATGTTAGAGGAAACAAGTCATTGCCTGAGAATGCCTTGTGCTGTTTTGGAAGTTTCCTTCCTCAGCATGAGCAGTAGGTTCTGAGTCAAACTGTGTCAGATCTATGAGCTGCATTTATTCGATATAAAACCTGCAGTAGGTAAAACAAAAATGTTTTACTGAATCTGTAGTGTTTATTTTCAGTAGCATGAAAATATGTAAGAACTTCTGACCTTTTTTAACACTGTTTAAAAATATATATGATGTTTGTAAATGTATTCTTCTGGGAAATACAGCATTTGTACTTAGGATGTGACATATACAGCAGGCTTGTGAACCTGAAATTTTAATTATTCTCCCATGTGATTACAATGTTTGTAACTATTCATAGGACAATAATTTTTTTGTGCTATTTTTCACTTCCCACAGCAATCATCTGCCCTCAAGACCTATCTCCATCCATTGAGTTTACCAAACCAAACGTAACCTTCTTTTGAGTACTTCTGACCCATGTTCTGTGCTACTGATGAGCTTGCGACACCTGGGACAGCATCATACTGCAGCTGAAGAGTGTTTTTCCTATTATGTCCCTACACAGCCTAACCAGCAATGTCATTTCATTGCTAACTTCTACTAGGGGGTTACCATCGGTAGCACTGCCCTGCCAACCCTGAAGCAGCATAAGTGTTTGTTGCTTCCCCTATCTCCATTATGGAAATGAGCACTGCAGGTGTGTCCTGTGCAACACTTTCTCCCTCACAGGATATGTATATTTAGCTTCCCTCATTGTACCATCAAGCGCTCTACTTTAATTGCCTGGACTGTAGTCAGGACTTTATCCCTCCATTCTGCCAGTACAGGCTAGGACACAAAGTTAAAGAGCTTTATAAAAAAGCACAGTTAAGAAGATGATAACCAACAGTAGTCTCATCTCATTTATAGGTGAATGTTAAAATATGCTTAGGTGCATCTGTGGCTTCTGCATCGAAGGGTATAAGCCAAAGGGTTGACTGAACAAAGACTGACGAAGGAGAACTACGATGGAGCTTATAATGCTGCTTTCTGCATGTATGTCTCCTCCTTTGAAGTATTCCAGAAAGTCAGTCAGGGGCTCAATATTGTTTTTAGTGAAGAGAGAGCTAGGTGAACGTTTAGCTGCAGACAGATTTTTTTTCTGTTAATCTAATTTTTTTTTCAAAGTGATTATTTTCTGTTTTCCATGTGGATGTTTGTACTTCTCTGTATCACTGATAACTGTTTACCCTAGTCTTTCTTAAGTTAGTTATTTTTCATTTTTCACCTGTAAAAAGCTTGTGTCTGATCATCTATTTACCCATTTATTAATTTATAAGAGGGTATTTGTTGCTAAAAGGTAACAAGCTGCTTGCATCTATCTTTAATTGGCTAGACTGCTGTGCTCTGTACTACCTTTTGTGTTTATAATTGTTTAGCCTATTAATAACAGTAGAGTAACTAGTACTCTTGTTGGGTAATCTGGGATAGTGGCAATTTACTACTTTGGGCAAAGACAGAAAGCTACAATACTGCAAAATATTACCAGCCTAATCCCTTGAAATTAATGTGTGTGTGTGTGTGTGTGTGTGTGTGTGTGTGTGTGTGTGTGTGTGTGTGTGTGTGTGTGTGTGTGTGTGTGTGTGTGTGTGTGTGTGTGTGTGTGCGTGTGTGTGTGCGTGTGCGTGTGTGTGTGCGTGTGTGCGTGTGTGTGTGTGTGTGTATGTAATGTACAAGTTTATTCAATAAACTGACGAGCACTTAAAGGCTCTGAAATCCAGAGGGAGTTGTGAAAAAAAGGGTCTGAGTAGCTAGAATAAAGATTCTGCTCACTGAAGTGTTCATTGTTAGATCTGTTACTGTGTTTGTATGGCATTGGCTCTTACGGGCTAACCATGCATATTTTGTTAATGTTCTTAAAGACATGCTGCACTTAGTGAGTTGTTTAATGATTCATATTTAAGTGATGATTTTATATTTTAGTCTGTTTAGTTCTAGTGGTGTAATGCAAGAGGCTGTATCCCTGATAGACATCAGATTTTAGATAAAGATAATGTATTTGTGGGCAATGGGGTGGATCTAAGGATTGGGTCTGTATTAAATTAACGAAATGACAAAAGAGCAAATGTTCTTTCATTGACAGATAAATGCCGAAACCACAAAACAGCGAAGTTATGGAACAGCGATTTTTTTCCCAGGGCATAAAAAATAGTCGCAAATTTATAAAAAACAAGTGTATTTATTCTTTGGCCGATCTCGGACATTTAAGCTTAGGGCAGTGGTGCGTAAACGGGATCAGTCTGAAAATAAGAAAAAAGGGGGAAATAAGCTTTTAAACCCAAATCAGCATTTTGCCATAGTAGTCAATGACATGTATAAGACAATAATACCAGGGAATAGTGGTTGCTAAGGGGGAAGGCTCAGTTTGAGTGTGGTAACTATGAATTAGCATTCTGATTTATGCAAATGAGGGGATTGATACTGAATCACAGATTTCCTCTCTGTTAGCTTGCACCCAACCGTGTAGGTGCAGCAACACCACTGTATAATTCTAAGAGGTGGATGACCTCATAATGGGGAGTATCATGCATACTGTAAGCTTATTGGAGCTGTGTGGTCTGTGTTTGCCCTTAGCTAAGCAAAGCTAAGGAAGGGTATGTGTCTGAGGCTGCTTAGCACTGTTAACATTGCCTAAATGAGTGTGCGCACTGGGTTTTAAAAAACAAACAGAAAATAGCAGCTCTGTTTACATCTGAGTACTGGGTATGCGCGGTGCACATCAGGGCTTAAACGGGAAGGCAATGGGAAGGGAAAACAGCAGTAGGAAGGCAATCAAGGAGAACTAGCATAGCTGGCATGTGAAATGTATCAGAATCAGCCAATTACACAGGCAACAGCCCAGCACACTACTATAAAGTATGCAAATACCTTTCAGTCTGTTTTTTCCTACAAACTCGACACCACCGGTGTTCACAGACGGGGAAATTTTACCTGGCAAAACTAACAAAATGTTAGGGGCTGGATGTTACTGTCATACATCAATATGTGCAAGAGGCTGAGGGTGGTGAGGATGTGAATGCTGACGACCATCCCACAGTGAGGAGGAGGAGAAGAGTGTACAGACCCAGGGTAACCTACCAGGGGCTACATGAGCTGGAGATAGTGGAGTGCTGTAGAGTGGACAGGGACATTCTACAGCAAATTTTTGAGCTGTGCTGGCCCCGCCTCACACACAGAACCAACAGAGGGGAGCCCACCCCAGTGGATACCAAGGTATGTGTAGGCTTAAGAATACTAGCCACAGGTACCTTCCAAAGGCCAACTGAGGATATCATGGGGATCCCACAGGCATCAGCATCCAGGGTATTCCACCAGTTCCTAGATGCCATTTCAGCACATGCCGGTGAGCACATATATTTCCTCAACACCTGTGAGGCGTTGACCAGCAATATGTGTCTCTTCCACCAAGTAGCAGAATACCCTGAGGTAGTGAGTGCTATAGACTGCATGCACATACATACACATCGAAGCACCACCCGGCAAGTGGAGTAGGGTCTACGTAAACTGCAAGGGCTTCCCCTCCATCGACTGCCAAGTCGTGTGCAATGCCATATATTTCCACAGCACCTGTGACGTGTTGACCAGAAATATGTGTCTCTTCCACCAAATAGCAGAATACCCTGAGGTAGTGAGTGCTATAGATTGCAGCCCTCCAGCACTGCTCTCAGTACTGACACAGCCGCAAGGTAAGTCACTCTTCCTATCAATTACTGAATGGTGTAGTTTGTTCTGATAGTTGTATCTATGGTATGGACACGAGCATGCAAGGGAATTGTGTGGCTGAATGGGTTGGCAGCAGATAGTTGACACCTATATGGGCAGCTTGAAATCCATAACAAATACTGGTGTCAGCATACTAGGCAGTACTAGACAATTTGACAAATCCTAATGCAGTACATGTGGTGACTCAAGTATGTGTCCATAGGAGACACACATGCATTTCAGTGAGGCTCACATACCCATCACCAGCCTCAACCAGCAGGACAGGTGTAGATGACCATGAAGAAAGGCTGGTCTAAGGCCTCCAATCGATGGCAATGGTGAACAGCCCCCCTCCAGACCTACACAGACAGACTACAGCAGGTCTGGTAGTTGTATGTTAGGTCTGAAGGGTAAGAAGTCTGAAACTGAAATGTAGGTCAACAAAACCTAAGATCTGTACTCTACTGATATGCCTCCAGTCTGCATGATAGGTCAGAATACAATATGAAATGGAAGCCAACAAAGTACATGAAATACCAGTAAAGTCACAGCAAATGTTTAAAGTCATCAGGTGTCTCCCCCCCCCCCCCCACCACAATCCTATGTAGAAATGCAGTAATATGTAAGTGTGAGGAGTAATATCAGTGGAGCACAGATTACCTGAGCTGGCCCAATCTACAGGATAGATTGTTGCATGTGTACAATATGCAGGAGTATGTGTGTTAGGTTGTTGTGTGTTTAATATTGTCTGGAAGTGGTCAGCATGTAGGCATGAAGGGTTGTGCCTCGGTGGTCTATGGGCAACACTGTGGTTAACAGGCCATGTTCCGACAACTGCAGTGCCAACCACAATGCTTCTCAGCAATACCCATGTCAACAGTCGTCCATACTCACTGTCCAGATGTCAATATCTGTCACCGTCTGAAAGATGGACATGTCATGAATGTGGGCCCATACATACACACAGTACACAGGTGGAAGTACCCTAGACAGAGTGCATAAAATGTAACTGTCAGCTGCACACAACTTTGGAACTGTACATACAGATTAGCAGCACATCAGTTGTCCATGTAGTATGGAATACTGATGTAGTCTGGCCAATCACTGGCAGACTACAAAAGGCACAGTTATGAAGTAATGAGAGACTGCCTATGTCCCCGCACAAGGCAGCATAAGGGTAATGTCCCAGGTATATCTGTGAGTCAACTGCAAGTAGCTTCCATGTCACACATGCATTCAGCTCACCCCCCATCAGCCACAGGTTTATCACAGGTCATATCCTTGCTGTTGGGAATGAGTACAGTATGACCCCACTTCTGTATGGGAATACCCACAAAATACAGCATGCTGAAGAGGTGTCCTATGCAGGTGTGTCCCGAGCTGTAAGCAGCACCCTGCCTGCATCCAGACCAATGGATCAATATGAACAGGAACTATTGCCATTAACAACTTGCACACTTACCCTATCATCCCAGGGGAATCCACTGGGTCGCAGCAAGGCTGTGCTGACAAATCCCAGTAGCATGCCCCCCATGTCCTACTGCATGAACTGTGGACCAGTCGATAAATACTGCTGGGATGAAGGGCCAACTATATGGATACTTCTCAGATATCACTCGCATAATGTTAGGAAGAGGATAGAATAACAGAGTGGGGGATATAGAAGCATGGCCATCATGGAGTGTGTGAAGTCTGAAACTCTGATGTGTACCCATGGTACCTCTGCCTGCAAACCCAGTAAGGGGTGGCTACATACCTGCTCGTAAACCACAATGTGAAGGGGAACTGATCAGGTATATGAGCCCTGCCTCTGGGTAACCTGGGTATATCTGTACAGCTGAGATGTATGGCCACAGCAGGATATGGCCATTCTGTTACATCAGTATATGTACAAGAAGGGGATCCTCAGCCACCATAGTACCAAGGTGCTGGACCATTTACACAGACCTGTCAGCAAGTGACTGCAGCTACCCCTCCAGAATGGCATGAGTGTGCAGGAATGTGTAGGCTGCGAACCACAATACTGGACTCAGCTTCATTCATCTTGTATTTCCCAGGAAAAAACTTGTGAGCAAATAATTATATCTGTTAGTAGTTGATGACATAATACATCACAGTGTAAAACAGTACATATGTCTGAATATCTCTGCTAACACCAACCATGTTACACAAGCAGCACAGACAGCAATAGTTACAGTATCCCCCTATCTGTCGCCCATTGTGACTCCAGATTGTCAACATATCTACAGATATCCTGCAGAAACAGGTTGCTAGCTGCAGGTGTAGAACACCAAACCCTGGACTGGAGTACAACCCTACCTAGAATGGATTCACACACACAATACAGAAGGTCATACTAGGCATGCTTCTACACTTAGAGAAATGAAGCCCATGTCTAACAACACAGTGGACTATACATATCTGTCATTCGCAGATGTCTGTGCACACACACCAAATTGTACACCATTTATGCTTCACACACACATTGGATAGGATTACTCGCACATATCCAATGCCAACACACTATAATATGTCAAACATACACACACAGAGATGTGGGGAAGAGCGAGACAAGTACCACAGAGCTTATATAGCAGAGAGCTGTCCAAAGGTATCTTTGAAGGTGAGTGACATCAGCAGCAGTGCTAAAGGAGGGGTATGGGAAGTGTAGTAAGTGTGACAGAGAGAATTCCATTATGAGGCCTGTCCCACCCACTACACATCCAATTGGCGGATATCACATGATATGCTGATGTAAATCACTGTAGACATTCCTTCTGGTAGCTCTCAGCCTATAGTGTCTGTGGTGCTTGTGATAACTGTGTAGCATGATAGTGCAAATCAGTGTTCATGTAGCATTTGTATACTCAGTCCTGTCAAATGTCAAGTTGTGTGTGACTGAGTGTGTGTGTTTTCAGAGGAATGATTTATGGCCCATTCACACACAATCCACTTCCCATTGCCCACGTTAGCACTCCTGCTGATGTCAGTCACCTTGAAATAACCCTTTGGCCAAGTTTCAGCCCTATAAGCTACGTGGCCCTTGTGATAAGTGTGTAATACTGTAATGTAGCAAACTAGTTAGGTAGGGGTTTTAATCCCAGACATGGCAACTGTTAAACTGTGTGTGTGGACTTTAGCATGCCTGCTGATGTCATTCACCTTGAAATAACCCTTTGGCCAAGTTTCAGCCCTATAAGCTATGTGGTGTTCATGATAACTTTGTAACACTGTAGTATAGAAAACCAGTTAGGTAGGAGTTCTAATCCTGGTTCTGGCAATTTTGATAATGTGTGTGGTTGTGTGAGAGAGTGTGTGTGTCTTTGTTGACACCTTATTTTGTGGACATTCACACTTACTACACTTCCCATACCCCTCCTTTAGCACTGCTGCTGATGTCACTCACCTTCAAAGATACCTTTGGACAGCTCTCTGCTATATAAGCTCCGTGGTACTTGCGATAACTGTGTAACGCCATAGTGTAGCAAACTAGTTAAGTAAGGGCTGTAATCCTGGTCCTGGCAACAGTAATAATGTGTGAGAGAGTGTGTGTGTCTTTGTTGACACCTGATTTTGTGGACTTTCACACTTACTGCACTTCCCTTACCCCTCCTTTAGCACTGCTGCTGATGTCACTCACCTTCAAAGATACCTTTGGACAGCTGTCTACCATATAAGCTCTGTGGCATCTGCGAAAACTGCGTAATACCATAGTGTAGCGAACTAGTTAAGTGGGGGTCCTAATCGTGGTTCTTCCAACAGTGATAATATGTGTCTTTGTGTGAGAGAGAGTGTGTGTGTGTCTTTGTTGACACCTGATTTTGTGGACATTCACACTTACTACACTTTCCTTACCCCCCTTTAGCACTGCTGCTGATGTCACTCACCTTCAAAGATACGTTTGGACAGCTGTCTAACATATAAGCTCCGTGGTGCTCACAATAAATGCGTAATACTGTAATAACAATGCATAGCTAGGTAGGGGTTTAAAACTCAGTACTGGCCAGTGTTTGTGTGTGTGTGTCATTAGTATCCTGTGTGCGTGCTGGAGTGATTGTGTAATAACAGGATCCATTGTGGTGCGGGTTTTGCTACATTATTATAGTGAGGACCTGTATGTCTCAATGTCTACATTACAAGGCCAACAGTTGTCAAACACTGTAGAGGTTGTTATAGACAATCCATAGCCATAAATGTCTACTGCCATGTGCAATGACTATGTAACAGTATGGATTAGTGAGCAGTATAGGCAACCATTATAATACCCAGAGACCACTCTCCTCCCACGGATCATACACAGACACTCTTGGCTGTTTCTCTCTTCCTTTCTTTCTTTCTCTCTGTCACTCTCTCTCTCTCTCCCTCTCTGGTAGATGTGGAAAAATACATCTGTTTTGCATAGGCACCAGCTTGACATTTGTAGGTATTGCTCATGATCAGCTGATGGCCTGTGCATGAATTGGAGTCCCCCACTTGCTAATTGCATGTGGAACAGCTGTGGTATCATTTCTATAGCCAATTGCATGGAAACACACTCCTATAAC
>NC_056730.1:459492185-459502185 GCF_019279795.1 Protopterus annectens | reverse complement strand
TACCATTGTCTGGTTGCTCAGAACAATTCTTGGTATTGCCATGGTGATTCTTTACATAATTGTATGAGGCCTTGTTGTTGTTTTTACTATGTGCTCCAAGTCTGTCCTCACAGCTAACCTTGTAGTATTTGATGAGAGTTCTCTACTATTCATTGAGGCTGATAAGGGTTTATTTCCTGTCTTGGGACTTCACCTTATTCAACAGCTGTTCCCTCCTTCTGTAGTACAGTTTCTTTTTGCCAGGGCACCACCAGATCAGCTTCGTTTTATTGGAGGTGAGGGTCCTAGTTGTATTGGGTAAGGTGATATCCATGCATTTGTGTACGTGTTCATAGTACATTGTTGTTTGATTCAGCTGTCATGCAATTAGTCTCCAGTGGCATGACTGCCATGAGGTTAGCCACTTCTGCTTTTATGAGGCCATAGTCAGCTTTGGAAAGGCTTTTCATGGTGGTTACCTATGCAGTGGGGATAGGATGGCTGTGGATTTCCAAAGGTGATTACTTTGTGTTCAGATATAACAAGTGAGGTGTTGACTATTGGTGTAGAGCAACAGTTGCCTATGTTAGGAAGGACCAGGTCAGTGTGATGGCTGTGTGCATCGGTACATGAGTAGCTTTCCCACTTAATGGTGGGGTAGTTGAAGTCAGCCAATATGAGAGTTTTAGGTTGGACAGTAATATTCTCCAGGGTGTTTATGGACATGGAGTGTGAGTCTTGTGAAATGTATGAGGACCTATCACAGGCTACAACCTGAACCACTGTCTTACCCAATGTCAGCTACGCCTGCAGGATCTGTAATGCATAATGTTGGTCTACCACTTTGGAGGTGTGTGCATCCTGAATGAATATGAAAATACCACCACATTTGCAGCTTCAGTCCACATTCTGTAGCCAAATGTTGTTGAATTACTTATAGGCTGGTACTGCAGGGGTGCTTCATGCTGCCTTTATCCAGGTCTCAGATGTCATTGTTCCCCATTTTAAGGAATACTTCCAGTGAGTGAGTTTCCAGATGTAGAATTCCAGTGTTTTGCAGCATGACGCTCTGATTGCCATGTCTTTGTAGCTATCATATATTTCTGTATATTTCTGTATACTTATATATATATATATATATATATATATATATATATATATATATATATATATATATATATATATATATATATATATATATATATATATATATAGTCAACAGAACATGCTTGGGTACAGGTCCCTAACCCAGACACTGACCATGTTATGCAATATATGTTGCATACATGTCAGTTGGAGCACCTCACTGGCCCTCTTCAAGAGAAAACCAGATGATTGGAAGTTGAATTTAACTGTCACCCTGGGGATCACTCAAGTGGCATTGGTTAATAGATGGCCTGCCTTCAAATGTCAAGTGGCATGATACCAGTGTACCCACATGCCCTACTCTTCTCATCTCTCCATGGACATTAGCCTGGTACACACATAGGAACACCTGCACCTATGGACCTCAGTACTGACAAATGTGTCAGTGTGCATTACTGAGAATAACAGTGTCTGTGTGTTTGTAAACTTGTAGTTGAAAATACTCTGAGGGCCTTCTCACCCACTACACCCCCCCATTGCTATACTTAGAAGTGGCTGCTGGTGTAATTCACATTAAATGTACCTTGCTACACTCTTCACCCTATGGACTACCTGAAGCTTGCAGTACCAGCATAACACTTTTCGACAATGGGTAGGTAGGCTTGGGTTACCTGACAAATGTGAGTATGTGTGTGTGTGTGTGTATGTATAGGTCCATGCAATTGTGTGTGAGTGTGCATATTTGTAAGAAACAGCATTCTGAGGCCACATTCTCCAAATACACTAAGCCTTGCCGTACATTATAAGGGATGGTGATGTTGCTGACATTAGGAGAGCCATGACAAACCCTCACCCTAATATCCCTGTGGCATGGCCAATAAATACATATCCCTGTAGTAGCACTGATTAGATAGACATGGGTTTGTATTGCAGTCCTGGTCAATGTGTGATTGTGGATATTTCAGAGCATTATCATGGGTTTCAGTGAACACAATATGCAGTGTGGGGTGTGGGTGCTGGGTATACTGTCTTTACACCATCGTATCCCCAGTACATGTCCCAAGGTCCAGTGTATGAGGACCACTGTCACCATCAACCATACAGGTAACTGATTACACTATCCAGTCCAGTGATGCATGTACTGTGTGCAAAAACTCTGTAACAGTATGGAAAACCAAGGTCTGTCAAATGTGTCTATGACTGTATGTGTTTGTCAATGTGTATATGACAGTATGTCATATTATATATTGTTCATTAACACCCAGTACATCCCCCATTACCATACTGTACAAGGCCTGGTGATGTTCTTCACTTAACAGGAAGCTCGGGACACACCTCACCCTACAATGTCTGTGGTGTGTGCAATTAAGGCCAAACACATTAGTAGCAATAAGTACCTAGGTAGGGGTTCTACTGTCAGTGTTGCCAAGTAAGTGTGTGTGTATGTGAAGAGATCTACTTCATTTTGCAGAAAATATATTTCCAAGGAGATCATTTGTCTGAGAATGAACTGGCAAAAGGTAACATTTCAAATCAATCATATTGTGGAATTTCATTCCATCAAAACTAGTAATGGATGTGTGAATGCCCTCTTCCCCACTGTACAGCTGTACAGCGATACTGGAGTTGGTATATATAGTTGGGTGTGGTTGTTGTAGGCACAACAACCCACATTGGGTTATTGTTGTGCGTATCCCCCCGCTTAATGTTCTGTTATACTGTACAGTTTATGTTAAGAGGTTAAGTAATTGTTAATCACACTATATGTGGTTCTAAGCCACCCCACACCCTCCAAAGTGGGGAGCTGTGCCCCCCACACCAGCACACCTATGTTTATCAAGTCCAGGAATGCTCTACACTAGGGAAGAGGACATATATCCTGCCAGTACCATTGTCAATGACATTAAACTGGCAGACTGATTATTTGCTGATGTGATATTTTGGCAATTTGGTCTTGGTGGGATTACATAGGCCAAAACGAGTTCACTGCAAAATGAAGTACATCCATGTGAACAGTATTCTCTGTGTATTGCATCAACACAAAAGCTTCTGTGTGTGTGTTATTCACAAACATTTGATGTGTCCCACCCAGTACACTTGCCATTGTCCACTTTAGAATAGCTGCTTACAACAGCCACCGTGCACTCACTTGTATACAGCCCTCACACCTGTCAGCCATGTGGCACATGTAGTAACTGTTATACAGATCTCTTACTTGTGTTCAGCTGTACCCGGGATATGACACAGTCACTGTGTCACCACAGTGCCACACCCCTTGTAGGAATGGACAACAGACCAACATCCTGCTGACACATAGACAACTAGAACACAAACTGAATACATTATGGAGACCACAATCAGTCAGTGTTAAAAACAGCTATAATGCATCATGGCTGGACAGGTACACACCCTGATGTGTAGGCATTAATCATTCCAGCTGACAACACATTAAACAGCATTACATTGCTTAACCTTAGTACATTTACCCTGTGCATCAGAACTATATTGGCATGTCCCTGCATCAATGATATGGATGACAGAGATGTAGCACAGGTCTCATCATATGCACAGGGTGTGTTGTGGGTTTGCCAGAGGCATAGGCTGAGCCATTTGGTTGACATCATATTTGTGGTTTGGGGGTTCTTTATTAAATGGCCTGTGCAGACATGGTTTGTGTATGTATGGAGGTGCCCTAGGTGTGTTGCTGATGTGTGTGTGTATGTATGCACACGTTTCTGTCATGTAGCTGCCCTATACAGGAGTATGTTGGACAGCTGCAGACCGTAAATGACAGGGTGTACAGTTCACCGTGTCTGGCCACAGACACAGGAACTGTGCCTGCCAGTAGTTGCACAGGCATTGCCAGGCAGGAGCCCAAATATGATACTCTCCCCTGATGACGACAGTTGTCCACTGGATCTGTGTCCCTGTTGGGACCGGCCAGGACCACGTGCACGTGGCCTGCTGTGTTGTGGTGTGGACAGCACCCCTCCTGCAATTCTGATGCTGGTGCTGCCACTACTGGAGGGCCGTGATTTGTTGCACATCCACGTAGACCTCTACCTGTTGGTGCTGCTGACCTACATCCACATGGCCGATGCCCTACTCCCACCACATGGTCTACCACAGACACCACACGGTCGAGGATTCCCACCATCTCACCCAACCGTCTATCCATGACCTCTGCAAAATAACAGTGGGCACCTGCAAGATCACGGATGTAGTCGTGTACAGCAGGAAGAGTAGCCCTATGCAGCCTCAGACTATCTCTGGTGTAACATTCCATATGTGGCTGTGCCTCCATGATGGCCCAAAACATACATCTGGTGACACCTGCTGTGGCACTTCTGCCAGGTGCATGATGGCCAGCAGCCCTCCTATGAACACCTCTGTACATTTGCCTGTGTAGGACCTCACCGGTCATCTGGCTATGGCTGCTGTGTACAGACACACTTGCCATAGTCACCACACTTTCCTGTCCCATGCCACCTCCCACCAACTGTCCCTCATCTATGGCCACTGGTGATGTGGTATGTATGGGCATTGTGACTGTGTGCGGGGATTGGGTGGATAAAAGTGGGATGTTAACCAATGGCACAGATTCAGCCCCTGATAACCCTGCTTGTGCCTCACTATGCCTATCATCATTGTCAGAGTCTGTATGTACACTAACATCAGTTTGCCTGCAGGAGGGACCCTGACCCACCTCGCCACCTGTGAGGGGCAGACAAGAAATGTAAATTAAGACCTGTATATTATGGTTTACTTCTACACACACTCACTCACACACACACACACACACACACACACACACACACACACACACACACACACACACTTACAGGTGAGGTGCCACAAAGATATTACACAGACCTCTCATTACCCAGCAGTCAACATTCATGACATATGGAACTCAACCGCATGCACTGCAGCCATACTCAATCCTTGTTACCAAAGTTATACATCTCTGTGATGCATGAGTTGTGTTAGTAGGTGATGCCCCTTCCCCTGGAACACACTGCACCCATGTACACAGTATTGCAGTGCACCTGTACAGCACACTAGCATGTACTGTGCACTATACCTCACAAGTGTACATGCCATTTCTGAATATGTATATGTGTGGCAGTTATGTTTGCTCTGTTGCTCACAGCCCATATGTGTTGGTCTGATACATACCTGGGATGATATGAGGACTGATATCGATAATTAATGCCTGTCCTTTGATTTGCAGATCTCATCATTAGCATTGCATGTATGTGCAATAACATCTGGTTACACTGACAACCTTCAAAGCTTAATGTGGATAAGAGGAGTGTACACACCCTTGTTGACATGCCAGTCTCTTCTATGATATGCAGTGGGGCCACAATACTGCATTTGCTGACATTACTCACACCTGATATGTGACATATGACCTGTGCAGTCCAATGCAGTATCGAACAAATGTGTTAGTGGTTCAGATACTGAATGAGATGCATACAATATGTGGTTTGCATAAGTGTGCACATCCTTAACACAAGGGTTTGTTGAAGCACCTGTTAAGTGAACTACAGCAGTCACTATTCCTGGAAGGGGTATACTAGAATGGCCCATCTTCACTTGCCATTATTTGGTCACTCTGCCCTACAAATGTCCCCCAACTCTGCTAGATTGCAAGGTCAGGTCATGTGCACAGCTCTTTGAGGTTCCACACTGGCTTCATTATTGCTGTAGACTCAGGATTATGTCTGGCACAATTCATAACCTTGACTGTGTTCAGATGCAGCCATTCTTAGCAAGATTTGGATGTATGCTTCAGTTCACTGTTGTGTTTCATGCTGACACCCCTCGCCACCCTCTGTCTTATTGTAGATGCTTGACATATGGGCCACACATGAGTGTTATTTTGCAGTGTTCCAAATTCCAAACACCAAGTCTACTGGCCTAGTTCCAGCTAATGAACAGCAAACCTAAAGGTGTACACTGGCACCAGCAAGATACAAATAAGGGATTGTGGCCCAGAGGTGGAGTGAGGTATTACTTGTGCACTACATGTATCTTTATGAATACTGTCTGCAGGTTTGAGCCTTGGTCTCATGACACCATTACACATTGCAATACATGCCTTTGGGAGACTTGATGTTATGCTTATGCTACCTGTAGAGAGCCCTGGATGATGCATCATGTGGGACAACTCTTCTGTCTGATTACCCTAACCTATAGGCCACACCTATGCAGAATCCAGGCAATTGTCAACACAGGTACTGCACAGGCAGTACTTGCTAGACATTCCTGCAAGTCTGTCAGTGTTGCTGCATGTTTCTGGGCAGCCTCCATGACCAGTTTGCAAAATGTTTTGGCATCTGTTTATTTTCTGCATCAATGTTGTCCCATACGTTATACACACATAGATGACTGTCTGCACTGTTTGTCATGGTATATGCACTGGTGAGGTAAGGCTACTTTTCCCACTCCTGAGTGCTACCTTTTGGATATGGGATCTATTTCATGGTTTGTAAGATGTGTGCAAGCCACGGCTGCCTCTGTTGTAGGTGAGTGGGCAAATCTCATGGAGATAACTTGTTAGATAGCAGAGCATTACTTGGTGTGACATTGAGGCCCTGTACTTGATGGAAGGTGTGTACTCAAGAACAGTGAATGCTGTCAGTCCATCACAAGCTGCTTCCACAGTATGTTATTTGGAGTGTGTGGACACATATGCTTCCATTGTTTGTTAAGGTATGTATTCCCCATATTTATTGTCCTAACATAGAATTCCATATTACACATTCATTGCTCATGTTAGGATCACATTACAGCTTGTAAAAGGTGTGGAATGTGCTGTTGTGGTTTGCCGTTCTTTATATCAGGAACAGTTGCCATTGTAATAGTGGTGTATACACTGTTGTAGCCACTGTATAATGGTAATATTTCAGACATGTCCCTACTGTAGGCCATTTGTCCCACCATTATGTTCATCTCTGTCCATATATCTTGCATTGACAGGTTGTTAGGTATATTGCAGGACTCTTACATACCCTTCAGATATGCCACCATGGTGACCACTGTGATGCAGTGCAGTTAACACCAACAAAAAGTGAACATGTACACCATGCATTGTGTGTAGTTGTGTTAAATGTGTGCATGGCAAATAGCATGGCCATAACATGGCCGGTGTATTGGCAAACCTGAACAAAACAACTCCATACTCACCAGCTACAGGCTGCTGCCCCAACTGTATGCCAGAGGGACCTAAATAGTTGTGTGAGAGAAGTAATGTCAGTAGCCACACCTGTGGCATTGGTACAGGGTGGGAACAGCATTTCAGCACATCAACAGTACAAACCCACAATACTAAAGTTTATGCATATCTGTTCATTACTACACTGCAGCAACAGACTATCTTATCTGACATATGCATGTTGATACTTTACAGATGAAAATGGATAAGCAACAGTGGTCTAGTAATGTGCCCTGGGGCCTTACCTGCACGCTCCTCGTCCATTGTGAGGGTGGCATCCTGTCTTCAGCCTGCTGGCTTGTCTGGTAGGTGGGTGCCCCAAGGCTGGTGAGGAGCTCCTCAGCATGTGTCAGTGGGGGCTGGATGGCATAACCTCCACTGTGGCTAGCTGGTCCCTCCTAACTGTAGCAGCACGCTGACAGGTGTGGTGGATTAGGTCTGTGCACCGATGCCGCACCTGCTCATAATTTTGGTTGTGCAGGCTGACATTGTTTGCCCTGTGGATGAGCTCGTTCCACAGGGTGGTCCTCTCCTGCAGATCCTGGGCCCTGCGGCCGAATAGTATGGCATGATGCTGGATGAGGAATTGGATGATTGTGTCATTTTCAAGGTTCGTGAATGCTGGCAAACATTCCCAGGGCATTGTACCTGGAAGACAGAAACAGGAAAAAAGGTCACAGGACCTCATACTGTTGTCCACGTGCACATCAACAGTGGTTATTACCTGCTAATAATCCAGACTGTACCATAACACTGTAAGCTAGCATGGCTTTGATATCTTGCATTACACTCCTGGCCGTGACCTCTACAGTTCCCCCAATGTTGAACACTTAATGGCATAATCTACTATTCACCATTCATTTCTGCATAGAGGGATGACAGTGGCCATCTTCCATGTTCATGGTGTGTGGATGGTGGCATGTCTGTGTTTGACTGTAGTGTGTGATGGAACTGTGAGTACATGCCTGAGTTCATGTAGGAGGCAAACTGTGATGTTATCATGCCCCATGGAGACTTGGTGTTGTTGCTGTCAGTCGGCATTATGTTCATACTCACCATTGATGTGGGCAGGTGTGTAGTTGATGTGCATATCCCCCTGTACTAATGTTGTGGACAGGGTGCTACTGTTCCCACCTATCGTGTCTGATGCAGGTTGCCTGTATCCATGGCATGTGTGTATGAGGTGAGCTTTACCCCCAATACAGGTTGACTTGTGTTACTGCCTCTGAGACTGCGTACATATGTGGAGACATGGTTGCAATTGGCCTTGGCGGTTTGGATATGTCTGATTTCTAGTCATAGTCAGCCTTACAGGAAGTCACCTGTGAACCTAAATGCTTGCTCAGATAGAGGTGCACTCGCTTCTAAGTTGTGGTCTGCACCTATGTGTCCCTGTACAGCCACTATAGCAACCTAGTATGTGCTTTGTGTCTTGGTGGTGTCCACCAAGGGGGCTTTCTCTATCGTTGGTGAAGGATGATTGTACAGGTAAGGTACTGCTGATTCCATGTAGCTACAGTGGATATGAAGAGTACACACCCCTGTTACAATGCATGGTACTTGTGCAATTGGAACATGACCCCACAAAAACACATGTCAACACAATCCCCACCTGTGATGTGTCCTGTAGCCTGCCCAGTTCAGTAGGGAACATAACAACCTGTCTTGTGAAAACATATTGGAATTAATACTCAGTACAGTAAGCCAGTTGAATGTGTGTGCACACCCTTACACTGATATGTTGTGTAAATACCTGCTGAGATGATTACAGCATCCATTTGTCTTGGTTTGCACTCTAACATCATATCACATCTTCACTTGGCAGTGGTTGCTCACCTTCCATGAAATAGTTTTGTTTCTTTTTCAATAGAATTGTACAGGTTATGGGTCACATTTGAGGTGAGAAACGTTTTGGCATGACTTTCTGTGGTCTCATTGTTATACAGCAATCAGACCTGGCATTGCAACAGGGGTGTGTACACGTTGATATCCACTGTATATGGTTGTTGATATAGCTGTAAGTGGTAGGCATGGACAGTGGGTCATAACACAGTTGTACAGTTCTCTGATTACTACATGATAAGCATGCCTACTGTAGTACCCATATCAGTGTCATGGCAATGCAACAAGCAGTAGCAGTACACATTTTATTTTGTTGTATACAGTGACAGTGATATTACACACATGTGCAACATGCTCATCCTATTTTCTGGACTGCTTGTGACCCATGTTATTACTTTTGTGCCTTTCAGCTGAACATATGCATACATACACATGCTCAGGGGATACCTGGTATGCATTTGTTTTCTATGTCAGTATGGCACACTGTATTTACAGTGTTGTAGCTCAATCATATGTCTCAACCTGTTATACCAGGACTTCTGGTCACTGGTCCACATCACTGGGTGACAAAACAGGGAAGTAAATTTTGATAAAGTATTAATATAGCTGCCATAACACAAGTATATGTGTAAGTGACTACAGATATCTTTCACAACTGTGAACATTATCCAGCAGAACACTGTACAGTTGAATGTTATTAACTCAATATATCACATGCAGTTTAACACACACATCTGCTACAGTGCTTTACTATGCTCATGCCCTATACAGGTATCCTAGATTTACAATACAAACATGTATAATACTCATATTCACAGGTAACATATGGATATGGGCAACATCCCATTAACTGGCCTAGCAGTGGCACAG